>NC_042993.1:13181451-13481451 GCF_901001165.1 Salmo trutta | reverse complement strand
TGCATGTTAAAAAAAATAAAAAATGTTTTACCTTTATTTAACTAGGCAAGTCAGTTGAGAACAAATTCTTATTTTCAATGACGGCCTAGGAACAGTGGGTTAACTGCCTTGTTCAGGGGCAGAACGACAGATTTGTACCTTGTCAGCCCGGGGATTCGATCTTGCAACCTTTCGGTTCCAAGTCCAACGCTCTAACCACTAGCCTACCTGCCGCCCCAACATAGATAAGATGGTAAGGGAATGTGGAAAAGGTAACCTCTTAGCTGCATTTCAAAGGAGTGGGACATTGTCTTTGGTCTTAATTGCTGAGAAACTTCATCTCATGTGCTGCACTGCAGACCATATCCACTCTAGTACTGCTAGGGCCCTTTTCTTCTTCCAGCAATCAGGCTCGGCTGCAGTGAAACACAGTTAGCTCCCCTGTATTTTACATAATCTAGCCCTAATGAGGCTCAGAGGGAGAGTTCTCTCTCTCCTCTCCTGTCCATGGTGTGGCCTGACAGACTCTGTGTACTGCAGCAGAGCAGAGATCATTGTATAGTATTGGTCCGACTGAAACAGAAAGGGTGAGTTATGAGGGGAAGCACAGATAAACTGGCTGTCCAGGGCACTGACAAACTAGTCCAACTGAATCCTCCTAGGAGACCTGCAGAGAGAGTTGGCTCAGCTGAAAACAAGGCTCCACACAAATGGCCATTTACAGTTTACAGCACTGATGTGTCTCTTAGACAGTTCTGATTGATTGTAAAATACAATACAACCTTGAGGTAACAGAAAAGCAGCAGCCAAAATGGATATCAAACCATCACTCAGAAAGCTAAACCATCTGGATTATCAGCTTTACAAAAATGTTATTGTACACACCACCATATTATATAATGCAATACATCTCCCCTTTCCAGTGTGGCAGCTGCAAGTATTTTTGCACCCATAATTACTGGAGTACTCAGATCATCTTAAATGCACAACGCCTGACCGTTTTATGACATTTGACTTTCCTAGGAACACAGTGCAATACACCAGCTATCAATCACCTACGCAGACTTCATAATGATATCAACTCGAGCGCAATAACCTGGAGGTCGACAACCTTGGCCAACTGCTATCAATATTTGTATTCTAAATAAAAGGGAAGGAAAACTCATTTTGGATAAGGGCAGTAACTTTGAAATGTTCACCTTCACGCGGGAGTCAGAATTAACAGCGTGATGACAATCTTCATTTGTTTTCCACTCCCACAGAAAGTCAATGATTCTCTCATAATGCGGAATGTGTTACAACAGGCTTTAGTAAAGAAATAGTAAATATACAGCATAAATCTCTCTCATTGAGACACAGTAAGGGAATATAGTCAGGCAAAGTGAAAGGATACATATTTGATTGACAGTCACAGAGGAGAGACAGTAGACCATTACATTTGCTCATTTAGCCGACACCTCAGAAGATAGAGGGTTAGCGCTAAATTAATGTAAACAGGTGCTTCACTTCAATTTATTGAAAACAGCTGTAAAAAAACAAAACAACAACAGTTAACCCCTCGAGGCGAAAGAAAACGCCTAACCAACAGATTGTGATAATGGAAAACAAAACTCTTCAAAGTGAGGCAAAACAACCAATTAAGTTGACATAAAACTTGTGCAGAGTATCTGAAGCTGAAATCAACTAATAAAGTATAACCTTTGAAGTATCCTCATTTCAGTATAACCATTCAGATGAGGGAAGACAAACATTGAAGAGGCTGTTGATTTATGTAGACGGGGTCTGCTCCAATCACTTCACCTCTCAACGTTTCACAAGCGTAATTAAAGTTGCATTCACCGGCTGATTTTATATTCCAGAGGAGAGTCTGGAGTTGGCGGCCATGCGGCTCGCCGATATTGCCGTTTCTCTTTGCCAGACACGTTAAAGGAAAACTCCACCCAAAAACGATCTTTTGGTATTTGTTTCATTAGTCCCTTGTTGACATATACCCTTAGAAAGAAGGGTTCCAAAAGGGTTCTTCAGCTGTCCCCATATGAGAACCCTTTTTGGTTCCAGGTAGATCCCTTATAGATTCCAGGTAGAACTCTTCTGGGTTCCATGTAGAACCCTCTGAGTAAAGGGTTCTACCTGGAACCAAAAAAATAGTTGTTCAAATGGTTCTCCTTTGGGGACAGCCGAAGAACCCTTTTAGGTTCTAGATAGCACCTTTTCTCCTAAAAGTGTAGTCCCAAAATGTTGCTTGTCATCAATCAAGTGTTCAAGATATGTAACTTTCAAAATACAGAAATCATCCCCGTATTTTGATAGTTACATATCTTGAAAACTTGATTGATGACAAACAAAACATTTTGGGACTATGTCAACAATGAACTAATGAAACAAATACCAAAAGATAGTTTTGGGTGGAATATTCCTTTAAGAGGGTGGTGGGGAGAGAATTAACCCTGTTTCTCAGTCTTCTCCCCTCTTGGCTTCCTGCTACTCCACCAACGTGTGAATTACAGAGCACTCAAAGGAGAGGACGAGGAGGAAGAAGAGGGGTCAGAGGGAGAAAGAGTACAAACGTATAACAAACACACTGGCTACAAAAATCAAGCCACCAACTTTAAACTTTCTAAACAAATCTAAAATGAAATCTTACTTTCTTGATAGCCTACATAATTTTAAATGCTGACACACTGCCCTAAGACTTATGGACAGGGAACAGAAAGCGAGGAAATTACCTTCAGCCTATTCTTGGAGAGCAATACAGTAGATAGATCGGAAAATCTCATTGTCTTCCTGACTTCCTCCTCAATAGATTTTTTTAATCAAATAGAAGCACAATCACTTCTCTCCTCCTCTTTGAGATGAGGGCCATCTGCTGTGGAAGAAGCCAGTGTCCAGAACCATTTAAAAGTTTTCAACAGCAGCAGCATCTGCCACTGCTCTCCATACAGTAGATGCCAGAAGCAGTAGGCTAGTTAAGCAGGTTTTGTCTGGAATCCAAGAGAGGACGGTCAGTCTGCCAAATGGTCCTGATGGAATTTGAAGACTGTCAAACATCAAACAACAATTCTAGGGCCCCTTTCATGCCATTCCACGTTCTACCCCGCCGCCATGTCACATTCCACCCCGCCGCCATGTCACATTCCAACAGTGAATCGGCTGTGGCAATATGCTTGTCTCTTTTCCTTCAGAAGCCAGCACCCCGGGGATATTAAACAAGCAGGAATTATGGAACTGAAAAATTGTGTCACTGACCTGTAATACACTATATACAGTTGAAGTCGGAAGTTTACATACACTTAGGTTGGAGTCATTAAAACTAGTTTTTCAACCACTCCACAAATTTCTTGTTAACAAACTATAGTTTTGGCAAGTCGGTTAGGACATCTACTTTGTGCATGACACAAGTAATTTTTCCAACAATTGTTTACAGACAGATTATTTCACTTATAATTCACTGTATCACAATTTCAGTGGGTCAGAAGTTTAAATACACAAAGTTGACTGTGCCTTTAAACAGCTTGGAAAATTCCAGAAAATGATGTCATGGCTTTAGAAGCTTCTGATAGGCTAATTAACATAATTTAAGTCAATTTGAGGTGTACCTCTGAATGTATTTCAAGGCCTACCTTCAAACTCACTGCCTCTTTGCTTGACATCATGGGAAAATCAAAAGAATTCAGCCAAGACCTCAGAAAAAAAATTGTAGACCTCCACAAGTCTGGTTCATCCTTAAGAGCAATTTCCAAACGCCTTAAGGTACCACGTTCATCTGTACAAACAATAGCACGCAAGAATAAACACCATTGGACCACGCAGCCATCATACCGCTCAGGAAGGAGACGCGTTCTGTCTCCTAGAGATGAAGGTACTTTGGTGCGAAAAGTGCAAATCAATCCCAGAACAACAGCAAAGGACCTTGTGAAGATGCTGGAGGAAAAAGGTACAAAAGTATCTATATCCACAGTAAAACGAGTCCTATATCGACATAACCTGAAAGGCAAAGGAAGAAGCAACTGTTCCAAAACCGCCATAAAAAATCCAGACTACGGTCTGCAACTGCACATGGGGACAAAGACTGTACTTTTTGGAGAAATGTCTTCTGGTCTAATGAAACAAAATTACAACTGTTTGGCCATAATGACCATCGTTATGTTTGGAGGAAAAAGGGGAAGGCTTGCAAGCCAAAGAACACCATCCCAACCGTGAAGCACGGGGGTTTCAGCATCATGTTGTGGGTGTGCTTTTCTGCCAGAGGGACTGGTGCACTTCACAAAATAGATGGCATCATGAGGGAGGAAAATTATGTGGATATATTGAAGCAACATCTCAAGACATCAGTCAGGAAGTTAAAGCTTGGTCGCAAATGGGTCATGACCCAAAGCATACAAAGTTGTGGTAAAATGGCTTAAGGACAACAAAGTCAAGGTACTGGAGTGGACATCACAAAGCCCTGACCTCAACCATATAGAAAATTTGTGGGCAGAACTGAAAAAGTATGTGCGAGCAAGGAGGCCTACAAACCTGACTCAGTTACACCAGCTCTGTCAGGAGGAATGGACAAAAAGTCACAACTTCTTGTGGGAAGCTTGTGGAAGGCTACCAGAAACGTTTGACCCAAGTTAAACTATTTAAAGGCAATGCTACCAAATACTAATTGAGTGTATGTAAAGTTCTGACCCACTGGGAATGTGATGAAATAAATAAAAGCTGAAATAAATCATTCTCTCTACTATTATGCTGACATTTCACATTCTTAAAATAAAGTGGTGATCCTAACTGACCTAAGACAGGGAATTTGTACTAGGATTAAATGTCAGGAATTGTGAAAAACTAAGTTTAAATGTATTTAGCTAAGGTGTATGTAAACTTCCGACTTCAACTGTATATATATATATATATATATATATATATATATATATATATATATATATATATACATATACACACAAGTATGTGGACACCCCTTCAAATTAGTAAATTCGGTTATGACAGGTGTATAAAATCGAGCACACAGCCATGCAATCTCCATAGACAAACATCGGCAGAAGAATGACCTTACTGAAGAGCTCAGTGACTTTCAACGTGGCACCGTCATACATCAGGATGCCACCTTTACAACAAGTCAGTTCATCAAATTTCCACCCTACTAGAGCTGCCCCGGTCAACTGTAAATGCTGTTCTTGTGAAGTGGAAACATCTAGGTGCAAAGTCGTCTCAGCTGCAAAGTGGTAGGCCACACAAGCTCAAAGAACGGGACCCCCGAGTGCTGAAGCTCGTAAAAATCGTCTGTCCTTGGTTGCAACACTCACTATCGAGTTTCAAACTGCCTCTGGAAGCTACCTGCCCCAATGCAGTGCCAACTGTAAAGTTTGGTGGAGGAGGAATAATGGTCTAGGGCTGTTTTTCATGGTTCGGGCTAGGCCCCTTAGTTCCAGTGAAGAGAAATCTTAACGCTACAGCATACAATGACATTCTGTGCTTCCAATTTTGTGGCATGACAATGCCCTCATCAGAGCGAGGTCCAAATGGAAATTGTTTGTCGTGATCGGTGAGGAAGAACTTGACTAGCCTGCACAGAGCCCTGACCTCAACCCCATCGAACACCTTTGGGATGAATTGGAACGCCAACTGCGAGCCAAGCCTAATCGCCCAACAGCAGTACCCGACCTCACTAATGCTCTTGTGGATGAATGAAATCAAGTCCCCACAGCAATGTTTCAACATCTAGTGGAATGCCTTCCCAGAAGAGTTGAGGCTGTTATAGCAGCAAAGGCCTTCCATCATCCAATTATCAATAATCGTCAAAAACAATAATTCAAATGGCATTATCAAAATGCATTATTACTGCTACAGGAAGAACACTCATATCATTGTTGTTCAACAAAGTAGAATTGGAAGAAAAATGACGAGTTCAATAAATACTGATTCATTGGGGCATCAGCCTAGACACACCAAGTGTTCGCTGGCCGAGAGTACTTAGCACCTCAGAACGTAATTTGAGCACCGATTTTTATACATAGAATCTCGTGAAAAATGTCAGCATTCAGACGTCTACAGCACGCTGAACGATCGGCTAGATCCACATTCAGTGCGATGTGATTGGTCTTGGCGAGAAGGATCAAAAGGTGAGAACTCCAAAAAAAACGAGGTCAAATCATGACGTCAGTGATCTTCACGTCGGAATGTCGGAGTTCTAGAAAGATGCCAGAGTTTCCGAAATGATTTTCCAAGTCGGAGCCCGTTTTGTTTTTGGAGGGGGGCGGGGGGGGGTCACAATTGTCTTGAACGCACTGAAGTCGGAAGTCAGAGATTTTCGACTTCCCAATTGTTTATAATGCGGCATGCGTGCCGACTGAAACCATTAAGTGCGCCTTTTCTGACTTTTAACGATAGTTCGTCAGCCTCTGCCGCTCTTTTGGCGGGGTGCTGGTGAATCACGCCTCTTTTTCATGCAGTGCGCCAGAGCAGTTCTTTCACTGTAGGGAGAAATGGTATTGCATATTAATATATGTTAATTGCATGCAAATAAACATTGCTTCGCTACCACACCCACAACGGGGGAAAAATAATGGTCTTGGATTCGCAGGTGGAGGACTTCTGTGAGGGGCCGCTGTTATGACTGAATTCGACCCAAAACCAACGAGGAAGTCTGCTCCAGTGTTGAGAGCGGTTGTATAAAACCAATTGGTATGTCAAGCAAAGCTCTTAACCGTGCCAGGCCGCTTTTAATTTCTATTCAGTTCGACTCGCCATAAGTTTAGCGTCTAAACTGTCCGTAAGAGAGCTTTAAGGAGAGGCAGCAGAGAGAAAAGCTCTCTCTCCTGCTTGCTCTCTCGTTTATGTGACTGACTTAAGGCCTCAAGTTGCTTTCTTATTTCATTCTGTGAAGTAGATCACAGAGTTGTGACTTGTGGCCTAAATCTGTCATCAGCTCACTGTTGTAAAGCTGTTTCTCTGCAGGATCTTTCCTCTGACCCTGGTTATGTGCAGTAAAATATATTGATATTCACTGTCAGTTGAAAAGGACCTGAAGCAAGCCAAAAAATATCTTTTTTTTTTTTAAACAGACAGTTTGTCCTTCACTAAGACAGCCCATGACAGACAACAAGATGATAAAGCATCATATTTATTGCTCTGCAACATTCTTCAAATAATAAAGTTTAATTTAATAAACTTGTATAAAAATACATTATCAAGCCATCCACTTGCCACTGTACGTACACGCTATAAATGAAAGTTTCCATTACTGTAATTAGATTCCAAATACATAATAGATCACCATATCGAGATCATCACATCAGTCTGTGCGGTTCTGTTACCACGGTGATGAAACATCAGCGCACATACTTTACCATAATATTAATAGATTTTTGTCTGCTATATTCACAGAGAGGATAGGGTAAAAAAATAGATGGCTGAGTAGGGAGAGTAGGGATATACACACCACTGATTATCACATCTTTAACATGTCTCCCACATCAAATATGCCTGTACATTCATGAAGGGGTGGTAATTTCTGTTAGCAAAAAGGCACCATAACTAAAAGATGAAATCTCATCCTGAATTTAAAATGTTACTCTACATTCTGAAAATTAAATCCTTGAAGTAAGCTTACGGGGACAGATCACCCAAAAACAGTTCAGATTGTGGTTCCCTTTTACATAGTGACTACATATAACTTCATCCAGCCCTTTATTTCAAAAACAATATTTTATTAGAACGAGAACTGTTCTGTGGGTTACCTGTGATTTCCAGGCTAGTGGTGATGTCTCAGACAGAGTTTGTTTCTGATAGAATCCTCTCTAGAGGTTCAAGCTGTACTTTGTCCAAATGAGATAGAAATGGAAAACTTCATAAATATGTTGCTTATAAATCAAGGATATTGCGTGACCTTTATTTAACTAGGCAAGTCAGTTAAGAACAAATTCTTATTTATAATGATGGCCAAACCCGGACGACGCTGGGCCAATTGTGCGCCGCCCTATGGGACTCCCAATCATGGCCGGTTGTGATACAGTTGTGTAAAAGCAAAACTAAATGTAAACGCAATGCGCTGAGGAAAAAAACCAAGATCTCTTCACAATATAAGCTTATATCCATGGTTGGAACCTGAACGTCTGGTTAGACTTTTCCCACAAGGCCCTCTGCTGCCGTCCGTCCACTGAAGATGACATCATTGACCGAGACGCCGTCATAAGAGGACCCAGCCAGACTGAGGGGTAGATTGTGGTCTCTGATGTATTGTCTCATATTTTCTGTTGATAGAAAAACCAAGCCCAAATCAACAGATATATGGTAGATAGGTATATTAAAAAACAACACCTCTTTTTCAATACAGGGCACAGAGACCAGAGATACCCAGCACAAAAGCAAAAGTCAAATCTATTAAATGAAGACTGTCCTCATCTTACCAAGTCGTTTCCAGTGTCCAAGGTAATATTGAGGAATGCAGTCCTAGAAGAGATAAATTACTTATTAAGACAATTATATTAGCTATCCTGATCCCAGACCTGTATGAGCTAAAGCCGTCTCTTAACTATCATCGTAATGCCAAGGAGTTGGCTAAGCACATACAGACCTGGAACCAGCCTACAAATGGTTGAGGACGTTAAAACTAAGAGTGACTGGACAGGAAAGCTGGCACTCAGATCACATTTATGGAAGATAGCACTGAATGATGAATCCATCCTGTCAACAAATTAAAAAAATAGGACATTTGTTCCCCTACAGTGTCAATTCGGAAGTGATTATCGCATCTGCTAGCTATACAGACCATTCCATTCAAATTTAACTGTCTTGCTCAAAACTTCCTGCTATCTCTGCTGCCTGGCTGTTGGTTGACATGGGAACGCAGAGAGATAACACAAATGGAAAAGGATTTGTTGGTGCTGATGAAATAAATGAGAAGAGCATCTGCGCATACAACAGGGGGAATGACTTGGTGCAAGGGAAACATCAGGATTTGAGCTAGAATCAGAGAGATGCAGCACTATGAATACTGATGTAGCTGACTTGGGGTAGTGTGTGTCTGTGAAGACGTGTGTGTAGGAGTAGGGGAAGAGGATCTAACACCCCAGTGCCTCTCTCCATCCTGCCTATTTAGTTCCATAGAGGGAATGAGGGAGAAAGACCAATACAGAAACAGAGAGGAGCCATCTATCTGGTGAGATAGTGATCATCAACAGGCGTGTTGATCTGTTTGCTCCAGTATTGCTCCCCTGGCACAGGGCTAAGTTATGACATAGTGGAGCTCAACTGAATACATTGTTGTTGGTTCAAATACTAACTGAATACAGGGCCCAATGAGGACCACTGGTGACACATAGTGGTTAATGAATGAAATTGAACAAGAAGAGGCCTTTGATTAAAGTCTCTTGAAACACGCACACACACACACGTCTTACCTTGAGTAGTGCAACGATGCTCCAGATAGGTGGTGTGGTAACGCCCAGGTGTGATGTCACGGCCTGGGTGGCCCTATCCAAGAGGAGCTGCTCAGTCACTTCATCTGGATTTCCAAACACTTCCTGGAACCAGGCCCCGCCCATCATCACCTAGGGAACACAGACAGTACACACACAGCGGATTCAAATCATCAAAGCTTGATGATGAGTTGGTTATTTTAATCAGCTGTGTACTGGTAGGGCAAAAACCAAAGCGTACACCCAGGGGAGGCCCCAGGACTGGGTTTGGGAAACCCTGATTTAGAGAACTGTGTCTGCCTGCCTGCCAGCCAGCTTAATAATAAATGAATCATCAAACATCCTTTGTCCTGAAGGACCATAAGACCATCACTGAAGAAATGGAACTACATTCCACAACATCCTTGTTCAGGGCTACTGAGTTGTAGTCCCACGGATGGCTGCACCATATTTGCCTTGGCCAGCAGCTTGTCTGTTTGCATAAACTAACGTGTCTAGAGAAACAGGCATCTGCCCAGTAAACAAATAATATCTTAAGAATGCGAGGAGGAACATCAATAATGGAGTGACATTTGTTGTAGAAGTCAAGTCACATGGCACAAGAGGCTATATGCAGTTAGTTACAGTGAGGGAAAAAAGTATTTGATCCCCTGCTGATTTTGTACGTTTGCCCACTGACAAAGAAATGAACAGCCTATCATTTTAATGGTAGGTTTATTTAAACAGTGAGAGACAGAATAACAACAAAAAAATCCAGAAAAACGCATGTTATAAATTGATTTGCATTTTAATGAGGGAAATAAGTATTCAGCAGAGGATCAGCAGGGGATCAAATACTTTTTTCCCTCACTGTATACAGTAAGTCTTCCACACCAGGGTATTCCAAACAGAAACTCCCTCCACAACCTCCCTGTGACATGACCCCATAAGCCTGACTGAGGCTGGGGTTGGACTGTGTAAGGGACTTGGGGATCTGTCATCCTCACGTCTAAAGCATGAATCATTTACGCTGAGCGTAATCCTGTATATCTTGATGGGTTCCACTGTGGTTTATACATGGTGGGTTGGTCCCTGCCATGCTGTGCATTATTAAAATAGGAAAGTATTCTTGCACGGCCTATAACACACACATTATGTAATTGTTTGTGTATGAGAGAGAGAATATAGTACACATACATACATACATACATACATACATACATACATACATACATATACATACATACATACATATACATACATACATATATCTCTTACTGTTAGTCTGGTGGTGGGTCCTCCAGTGCGGTTGTGCTGGGGGAAGGGCACAGAGTCATAGACCACCCCTAGGAGACCTCTGTCTTCTGAGGATGGCACCAGGTGGCCAAAGCCCTGAGACCTCACAAGACAACACTCACATTAGATACACACACATTCTGAAACACACCCATACAAAATAACAGAGAATCTTCCAAAACAAATTGCTTCATTCTCATTGAGTGTTCTCACCGTGACAGGCAGGACGGAACCCTCGTACTCCAGGTTTACCACGGCAACAGTCACTGTGGCGATCTCCAGTAGCTGCTGTGACAGGGGCTGTGCAGCAGAGGGCAGTGCTGAGGCCAGAGCTAAAACAACACACGCACAACTGAAGACCAACACCACACAGGCTTCCAGGTCCACAGGCAGAACGACAGGGACTGAATTTAGAATCACTGTTTGAACTTAAAAGATGTAGGTTCAGAGGTCAAGTTTAGTAAAAGTTAATTTACCCTTTGCGGGTAGAGCAGAAATGATATGATCAGCTTTGATGGTGCCGTCCTCCAGTTGAATCTATGTTAAAAAATCAATTCCACAGACATCAGTTGATTCATATACTCAATTGAATAAACAACTTAAAAATGCATATACCACCACAACTCCAGTGCAATGACAGTACACATACATGTGTCTCAACCCCCAGGTCTCCAGCAGTCTCACCTCCCAGCCGGTGCCATTAGTACTTAGCCCCGTCACAGGGGTGTCTCTGTGCACCTCTACACATCCCCCATTCCTCATCCTCTCCTCCAGGGCTTCTGGAAGGTTCTGTAAGCCCCTCTTCAGTGACCACTGGGCCCAGTTCTCCTGAGCGGCCCTCTTGGCCAGGGTAGAGGGGGGTACGTCTGGTCCAGGGCCTGGGGGGACAGTCACACTTGTTATTATTAATTGTTATTATTATTATTGCCTATTTATTGCCTTCACCTCCCTTATCTCACCTCATTTGCTCACATTGTATATAGACTTATTTTTCTACTGTATTATTGACTGTATGTTTGTTTTACTCCATGTGTAACTCTGTGTTGTTATATGTGTCGAACTGCTTTGCTTTATTTTGGCCAGGTCGCAGTTGTAAATGAGAACTTGTTCTCAACTTGCCTACCTGGTTAAATAAAGGTGAAATAAAAAAACTAAATAAAAAAATAATCTACTCATTTAGACAGGTCAGCAATATGACCGTTATGGGGACATTTAAGACTCTCAGAATTCCTATGTAGCTTTGGTGTGGTGGCGGACTCTCTCTCACCTGAGCCCAGCAACATCCCCAGTACGATGGAACCTCTGGCCTTCTCTGCGTTGTAGAGTGGCGGGAGACAAGAGCGCACACTCAGCTTCCTGCAGTCCCCTGCAAACACTCCCCTGCACAGGCTGTCGATGGCAATGTCTGCAAGCTGCAGAGAGAAGAGGAGCATACTGTCACTCTGAACTGATGTGGAAGTTGTGTGGACATCATTTAGGGTCTGTTTTTAATGCCATCTCTCACCTCAGTGCCCAGCCTTCTCGACACGAAGGAATGAATAGACTCATCCTCCTCCTTTCCTCTGCTGATCAGTATCTCCTTCAGTACGCTCTGGATCAGAGGACGAGAGAATGGAGGGACTGTACGCACTACTCCACTGGATGGAGGGAGAGAGAGACAGAGGGTGACTTGGATAGACAGACTACCTACAGGTGATTCATTTCACCATGTTGTGAACGCATGAACATAGCTGTTTGGGTCTAACATGGTACTATTTTATCACTCATCCTTACCCCCCTTACCCTAAGCCAGAAGGCATCTTGTGTAGCTGGCCTCCCACGTAGAGGTAACGGTTCTTAGAGGCCACGTGATCATAGGTGACTGGGAGGACCTCGCTCTCCAGCCCCAACTCTTCCACCTGTAGAAAACAGACTTTGATTTTTACCTACTCTCTCACACACACACACACACACACACACACACACACACACACACACACACACACACACTTTACAGTGCCTACCATGTTGAGTGTGTTTCGTCCCACGGCTCCTGCAGGTCGTATCCCTCTGGGTCCATGTTCAAACACAGCTCCATCCTCCCTACGAGTTGAGCTTAGCCAGCCTCCGAACCGTCCATCCCCCTCCAGCAGCACTATCTACACAGACAGACAGGGAGAGATATTAATCTACAGTTGTACCTGTGCAGGGCCTAGTGGGCATCTCATAATAGTGTAATAACAGCTTAATTACAGTATGTTTGGCCTTACAGTAGAGCTGTAGCCTACCTGCAGCATATGTGGAGATAGTTGTGGTAATGATATTTACCTTGGAGACCTGGGGGCTCTTGCTGAGGTGGAAGCAGGCTGACAAGCCCCCAATCCCCCCTCCCAGGACAGCCACCGTCTTCTGCATTCAACCTTAGGATGCCCAGCTCTGTGCAATGGGACAGAACAGGGCTGTAGTGTCTATTCTGTACCACACAAATCCCTCAAGCATCAATGTGTAAATGGCATTAAGAGCAACTGAGCAAGCCAAGTAATGTTAGTAGAAACTTCAGTGAAGTGACCAAGCTTGGCTTTGGTTAACGTGGGGGGAAACAAGGACAGCTGCACACTGTCAGACCGGTAACTATCAAGAGGCCTGGCCAAGCCTATTTGACCCCATGATGAAGTGTTTTTGATGATGAGCTTCCCCATAGGGTGATGCAGTGACAAGGGTTTGTGGAATTCAGCTATGACTACATCGATTCGCTCAAGGTCAATACTTCAAAAATTGTAATAGTTAAACACTTACCTTGTACCTATGTTTGTGCTCTGTAGTTCTGTGCCTGTTTGCTGAAATCCATACTTTTTAATAAAACGTTCATCAAATACAACCACCAACCGTTTCCTAATTTCTGTTGCTCTAAAATGGTATGCCAATTGAATCTCAGATTAAGCAGGGTAATGTACGTTTTAGAGCAATCTTTGAACAATAGAAAATGTGGAAATGGTCAGTGGTTGTATTTGACAAACGTTTTGTTAATAAGTATGGACAAAGGCACGCAACTACAGAAGACAAACATAGGTACAAGGTAAGTGTTTCATAATATACATTTTTGGGCGAATCGACTAGTCAGAGACTGACTTCCACAAAGCCTGGTCCCTGCTCAACTCCGTTGGTGGAGTTAATCTGAAACTTCCTTCACCACGAGTTGAGTTTAGTTAGCTACAAGGGCCCGTTACTAAAACAATATGACGGTGTCTCTCACGAATCAAACAGATGACTGACAGAGTTGGAGCCTATGTCTCCCACTAATCTGAGTGGAGAAGGAGGGTTGGGTCTGGGTGGTAGCCCCTGATAAGATGACATAATGACAGCCATTTTTAATCTGCTGTCTGGAGACTCAGAGACACAAGAGAAATGTACTATTGAAATAAATACTTTCTTGTACAGTCAGTGACAGTTTTCACTCGGAAACAGTTGAGCATATGTCTAGCAGTAGCTGGATACAGCAATAGCCTAAATACAGCTAGCTTGATGATTAGCTTTTTATTGTGAACACTTTTTATAATTTTTTAGTTTATTTGGTAAATATTTTTTAACGCTTCTTGAACTGCACTTGGTTAAGGGCTTGCAAGTATGCATTTCACGGTAAGGTCTAGACTTGTATTCGGCGTATGTGACAACGTTTGATTTGATTTGCTAGCTATCTAGTTTGATAAGTAAGGCCAGTGAACGTGCAAAGGCATGATGCCAAATTACGTTAGGGGCCAAAGGCAGTCATTCGGTTGTGTGCAGTTTTACTGTAAATTACAATACACCGGTATCATATCCAATTGAACAAAGTAACGTTAGTTGTTTTGAAGGAGTCTTCTCTCACAACACCTGTTGTCAGGTGTTACCCAATGCATTCAAAAGAACCGCAAACGCTGTTAGCCGGTTAGCAAGCAACACAACTGGGGAAAAGTGTAGCATACGTTGCAAAGGAAGGCACAACTTCACGAGAGGTAAACTGACATGTCGATGTGCTTATTGGAATAAATGTAGAAACGTCTAGAATTTACCTTTTACGGTCTAAAGTTGGAGTCACGACTCATATGAACCTCCGTGACATAACGTTGATGACAGAGGACTTCGTCGCTGCTTTGAACAACCAATTACAATCACCGATTTCCTCTTTTTTGCTGGAAATCCTTTGCTTGTTCTTCCTGTTTTCTGTATGGTTGCCATCTAGTGTACGGGAAAGCATTTACAACATGGCTGCTTTCTTTTATTGCTATGTGGAGTTCATAACCATTCAAAAATACAATGATCATTTGCATACCGGTAATTGTATTTAATGTGTTTATTTTTATTTGCTTAAAATCACAATGACCCATAACTTCCTAAACTGGATACAACTTTACCATACAATGATTATTTGTACATTTGTATTGTATTTGTGAGACATTCTACTGCACTGTTGGAGATAGTAACATACGTGTTTTGCTGCACCTGCCATAACACCTGCAAATCTTGTAAGTAAGCATTTCACTGTAAGGTCTCAACCTGTTGTATTCGGCACATGTGATAAATACAATTTGATTCGATTTGAAATCTGTGTACGCTACCAATAAACTTAGATTTTATGTAGATTTTAATATAAAACAT
Organism: Salmo trutta; assembly: GCF_901001165.1. Classification (NCBI taxonomy): domain Eukaryota; kingdom Metazoa; phylum Chordata; class Actinopteri; order Salmoniformes; family Salmonidae; genus Salmo; species Salmo trutta. Next base: position 13,466,167 of record NC_042993.1, on the reverse strand, counting down.
GGACCCAGTCATTCAGATTATCCAGAGCCTCTGACGTCTCACATCATGGCTTTGCTACAACAGGAGACAGACACAAATAATGTATCTAGCTATCTAGCTAGTTAATTAAAGGTTAAATAAAACAAAACAAATACAGTTTGTTGAAATGACATGTCACTGAAGCTTGCAAGGGTCTGCCTGGTCCTTTCCCCCCCACACCTCTGATTCCAAAAGTTCTACAACATAATGAACAAGGGCAGCCTTTCTGTGGGAAGCTAGTGCACTACACAACAGCTCCTGCAGCCTGGGGAAGTCCAGCTCCCCTGGGTGGAGAGCTGACACCAGGAAAGTGGTATGTTTGAGGCCTAGTCGACCTAGGGCCTCCTCACTCCACCTTCTAACCTCTTCAACAGCCCCTTCCCCCATTAGGTCAGCCTTGGAGAGGACCAGGTAGCACATCCTCCCCTGAGCTGACAGACTCTGCAGCAGCTGGACACAGACCTGGCTAAGCCTGAGAGGCGAGACCAGGATATAGACATCACATAGTGGGTGCAGAGGAGTCAGCGACATCGGAGGGAATGGAGATGGAGGTTGCGGAGAAGATGAAAGAGCCTTCTGATCTGTCTTGGTCGACGAGGGAGCCAGATCCCCCACCCTGCCCATGCCTGGTAGATCCCACAGCCAGACATTAGGCAGCTCAGGGTGTGGGAACCCCAGAGCCTCCATGGTGGTTTCAGTGACTCCAGTGGGAGACGCCCTCTCGTCCTGGTTCTTCAAGCCCAGGAGGGAGTTGACTAGGCTGGAGCTGCCGCAACCCGTCTGCCCCAGGACCCCCAGATCCAGTCGGAGGTGCTCCAAGGCCGTGAGGGCGGAGAGAAGTCTGGATGGGGGGTTGGTCAGATCTCTGGACTGGAACAGGTGTCCATTCCGATCAATGTCCCCCGGACGCACCTTATCCATTCTCAGACCAGCTGACAGCAGAGACCTGCAGGGAAGGATACGAGCAAAAGGATGCAATGATAAAACGAAGTGTGATTTGGGTTAAAAAAAGTCCATATCACATGATATTACAAATTAATGGTTTGTTTTACAGTATCTCCTCAAGGCACAAACTTCATTATTTACTCTGAATCTGGAAAATTGCCGTGTAGTTTCATTAATATGAGTTATCTGTACACACACTGTTTGCACAATTAACCATAACATGAGACTAAACACACACTCACTGTTCGTCATTCCTCAGCAGTTTTGGAACTCTGTTTTCTCTGAAAACATCCACCATGAACTGACAGAAGGCTTTCTTTCTCAGCTCAGGCAGAGCTGGAGTCATGGTCGCTCCAATCTCCCTTAACTCTAGTAATGTTTGCTTCACATCCTCTGGGACCTCAGCTTCTCCAGCTGTGGCTGCCAGCCTCTTCCTCTCAATCTCCATCTGACGGGCTCTCATTCTCTCCCAGGCACAGGTCTTACAGGGTCCTGTGAGCTTCTCCTGGATCAGGTCCCACTCCTGTTCAGCTCTGACTAAGAACAGCGGTTGGTCCCTGTCACGGAGCTCCATGATAGGCCCTGGGAGGTTGTCCTGGTGCTGCACTGAGGTGAGGACCACCAACACATCGAAGTGTTCAATAGGGTGGTTTTGGCCATCGAGGCTTGGAATTGTCCAAATCCGAATGTTGGGGATTTTAGGGTGCAGGACCATTAGTGAGTTGGGGTGCAGGACGATCGGTTGGTTGTCAGTGGGAGGGTCATCTCTCTTATTGTCGTCCTGCTCACTTTCCTTAACCTGTCCTTTTTCTTCTCTCTCAGACACTTTAGTCAGAGTCCCCGAAATCTCAATTTCATCATCACTAGCTTCCTCATCCTCACTTTTCTCCTCCTCCTCCTCCTCCTCCTCCTCCTCCTCCTCCCCATCTCCTAACCCACACAGTGCTCTGGCCAGCTGACTGTTGGCCTCCTGGGTTCCCCCAGTAACAGCCACATCTAAAGGGAAGTGGTCATACAGTTCCAACGCCGCCACCAGCGTGCCTTCCAGTCCCGTCGCCCGTGGAGACGATCGCCATGGTGCAAGCAGCAGCTCCACCATTTCTTCACTCAGTTTCCCAGTCATCATGAGCTCAGTTCATCTCCCTGAGAAAAAACAAATGAGTATAAAGGTTATGTGCTCCTAAGACTTGATATTGTACAAGATGCTCTTGTTACAAAACCAATAACTAGCCTACGAATATTGTTGCACTCTCTTTGTCTAGGGGTCCTATGCTCTTGACCTCTTGGTCGGCCAGTCCAAGCTTATTATATATTTTTTCAGTTGGTGACTAAACATAAATATGTACAAAAAGGAAAAATACCAAAGGCATGCCCAAACTAAAGGTAAAAAATAAATGAAAGGCCTCATGGCCACCAAACAAAACCCGCAGCCTTTAAGGCTTGCTAGCTGGGAAACTGACTGACGATCACCTTCTTCATATTCTTCTTCTTCTTCAATGAGGTTTAACGGTGGTTTGCATCCATAATGTGTTGCATTACCACCACCATAAACTATCAAAATAAAGAAAGTCGCACACTCCATATATAAACTCCCAGCAACTTAATGAGTATTTACCAACGTTTCGGCATCATGTTTTTTAATCTAGCATTACCACCACCAACAACACTTTTTTGACGGTTGGCATCCAACTTTATGTTCCATTCCTGTTCCATTCCACCTGCTGCCTCCTGGGGGAATGGAGTTTGGAAGTGTATCCTGTCATTGTGTTGCCTAACTGTGTGCTTACACTACACTACCTACTACATAACACTATGGAGTAAGAAATAATCAGATTTGAGGGTAGCACTTTACATTACAGCACTTTATCCCGTCTACTGTAATGTAAAGAGATACTGATTTAGTTGGACGGAGGATGGAGAATACTTAAGCATAAATAATGACAGACTACTTACCTGGCAGAGATAAAAGAAAAATTATATGCAGACTTGATTTTATGGCTAATATCACTAGAGTGGTTTTTCCTCTTGTATCGAGTAATCCTTCTCTTCTGGAGGTTTGCCGAGGTAGTAAGTTCTTTAGGAATAACATCTGAACCCCATTCACTTCAATGTTGACCAAGTCAGTCACATGCTGCATTGTAAATAAACCACAGAACCTGCTTCCAGGATATAGATTTTTTTCAGGTGGAACAAGGTGTGCGTGTAGTCTGGCTGGCCACGACCCACAGGACAACACAGCGAGCGAGAGAGGCTGGTTTTAGCAAGACTATGGTGTGTGAATACAGAGAGACAAACTGGTGACTTATTGGAAAACACGAGAACTGTCTGCTTTTATGACATGAATATTACTTGATATGAAACATGGAAAAAAAATGACAAGAATATTACTTGGTATGAAACAAGATTCAATTTGTTGTTTGATATTCAGATCATAATTATTACATTACAATTACCACTTATTTTACTGTACATTTAAGACAATAACCTACGAGTTTCTTCATAGGCCAAATGTAATGTAGAGCCAAACAAAAGCATTATTATGACATGTGTGCAATGAAATGACTTTGTAGAGGTTTTTAACCATCCATTCACGAGAAACACCATTCTCAACAATGTAGCCTACTAACCTAATAAAATGGTCCTGTATCCTGTTTGAGTGTGAACAGTTAAGAAGAACAATGGCACTTCTCCCCAGTAGATGTCATCATTGCTTCTCATCTCAACCTACTAATAGTAACGCCACTCAGTCAACTGGAATAGTGTTTTATTGGGCTATGTCAAATAGGCCTGTTGACAATAAATTCAATGTTGGATTCCCCCCAATTAGTCAATATACAGTACACACATACAAAACAATGAAGATGCATGTAAACATACTGTACAAAGATTTGTATTAATTCTTTTGTTTAGGAACTTGGGATCAAGACGTGCAGACATGCCCCATGACGTCATGGAAGTAGACTACCATTAACAGCATGCTGTGACAGAGCATGCTGTGACAGGTGCTGAGTACAGCAGGTGCAACAGAAGGACAGGCGTTTGGTCAACAGAAGAAGATGCTCAGGGCCTGACATCATTGCAGGGGAGGTAATGTTTGTTGTGTGTAAAAATAGATGATGTGATGATTGCTCTAACAGTCTTTAAACCTGCTAATTTAAGAGACTGCTGTAACATAAGGTGAAGAATGGTTAAATACCGGTTGCTATAGGTGTAACATTCTACAGCCTAGGGGTAGACTGAGGATTGATGGCTTCCTGCAGAACTGCTCACTTTCTGTCTGGGCCAGATGTAGTCTAGGTTTATCATGAATCCATTTCTGTTGTCATATTTTGTAGTCAATATCTCAGTGTTTCCATTCAAAAGGACCACAATGCAATCTCTTGCTGAGCCAAACTGGTTGGACCACTTCTGTTGCTGCTAGTGTGAATAAGATCAAGCCCCTCCCTGGACACGTTCCCATATCATCAATACATTACATCCAGCCAGACCCTAGATTCTTTTGGATCTGTTAGGTACACTTGTACTTGGGTCTGTTATTTCTTCACTGTCTTCTTCTTCTCTGCTCAGGAGCAGTGGGTTTAGAAGGAGCTGACAGAAGGACTGCTACCATGGCTAATGGAAAGGGATTTCTCATCCTGGGGAATATATTTGGAGCATAATTATTACATTACAATTACCACTTATTTTACTGTACATTTAAGACAATAACCTACGAGTTTCTTCATAGGCCAAATGTAATGTAGAGCCAAACAAAAGCATTATTATGACATGTGTGCAATGAAATGACTTTGTAGAGGTTTTTAACCATCCATTCACGAGAAACACCATTCTCAACAATGTAGCCTACTAACCTAATAAAATGGTCCTGTATCCTGTTTGAGTGTGAACAGTTAAGAAGAACAATGGCACTTCTCCCCAGTAGATGTCATCATTGCTTCTCATCTCAACCTACTAATAGTATGAAATGACTTTGTAGAGGTTTTTAACCATCCATTCACGAGAAACACCATTCTCAACAATGTAGCCTACTAACCTAATAAAATGGTCCTGTATCCTGTTTGAGTGTGAACAGTTAAGAAGAACAATGGCACTTCTCCCCAGTAGATGTCATCATTGCTTCTCATCTCAACCTACTAATAGTAACGCCACTCAGTCAACTGGAATAGTGTTTTATTGGGCTATGTCAAATAGGCCTGTTGACAATAAATTCAATGTTGGATTCCCCCCAATTAGTCAATATACAGTACACACATACAAAACAATGAAGATGCATGTAAACATACTGTACAAAGATTTGTATTAATTCTTTTGTTTAGGAACTTGGGATCAAGACGTGCAGACATGCCCCATGACGTCATGGAAGTAGACTACCATTAACAGCATGCTGTGACAGAGCATGCTGTGACAGGTGCTGAGTACAGCAGGTGCAACAGAAGGACAGGCGTTTGGTCAACAGAAGAAGATGCTCAGGGCCTGACATCATTGCAGGGGAGGTAATGTTTGTTGTGTGTAAAAATAGATGATGTGATGATTGCTCTAACAGTCTTTAAACCTGCTAATTTAAGAGACTGCTGTAACATAAGGTGAAGAATGGTTAAATACCGGTTGCTATAGGTGTAACATTCTACAGCCTAGGGGTAGACTGAGGATTGATGGCTTCCTGCAGAACTGCTCACTTTCTGTCTGGGCCAGATGTAGTCTAGGTTTATCATGAATCCATTTCTGTTGTCATATTTTGTAGTCAATATCTCAGTGTTTCCATTCAAAAGGACCACAATGCAATCTCTTGCTGAGCCAAACTGGTTGGACCACTTCTGTTGCTGCTAGTGTGAATAAGATCAAGCCCCTCCCTGGACACGTTCCCATATCATCAATACATTACATCCAGCCAGACCCTAGATTCTTTTGGATCTGTTAGGTACACTTGTACTTGGGTCTGTTATTTCTTCACTGTCTTCTTCTTCTCTGCTCAGGAGCAGTGGGTTTAGAAGGAGCTGACAGAAGGACTGCTACCATGGCTAATGGAAAGGGATTTCTCATCCTGGGGAATATATTTGGAGCTGTAAGAGTTGCACTTGATTTTATTCCTATAGTAGCTGTATTTTGAAAGTATTTGTTTAATCATATGTAATTATATGGTAGACAAATGGTGTGTAGATCTATGGTGTTGTCCTTAACATTAAAATCCAGAAGTGTACTACAGAACATTAGATTTCTGGTCCTTTTCAGCACTATACTGTACGGGTTATTGACACTTTCAATTGTAATGTAGGATCCTGTTATGTTTACAATTTGTTATAACAACTTTTAATATACATGTTATTACCTTATTATAGGCAGCAGGTCTTGCCCTTTGCGCTCTGGCCATCTGGGTTGCAGTAGATCAATACAAGCTCTACCCTATAGCTAGTGTGTCGGGGAAAGATGACATCTTTGCCGGAGCCTGGATCGCCATTTTCACAGGCTTTGCTTTCTTCTGCATGTGTGTCTTTGGTATCTTGGCTGCTGTGAAGAAGAGCCGTGCCTTAATGCTAACAGTAAGACTTTGATACTAAATTCATCCCAATCTATTTGGTCACCGAAGTTCTTCATTTGTTCATCTGAACACTGATTCAAAATATATAATTCAAGTGGAATATATGGTATGTCTATATCTCTTTCCCTGTTGTTCTTTTCAAGTAAAGGAAAATATTTATTTTGGGATTTTGACAGTATCTGATCCTGATGTTGATCATCTACATATTTGAGTGTGCCTCGTGTATCACTGCAGTCACCCACAGAGACTATGTGAGTACATGGGAAATGGGCAACTTGGGATACCTTTAGATCTTCACATTGTTTGAACAGCACAATTCTAGAAACATCACTTTGAAACGTATTCTCCTGTTTTGTCTCCTCCTCTCCTATGTGCTGTTTGTAGCTGGTTGGAAACAGTAATCTGGTGAAGAAGCAGATGCTGAAGTATTATGCAGCCGACGGTGACTCTGGCAGTCAGATCACACTGACATGGAACAAAGTGATGAATGAGGTGACTGGTCACCAAATCAAAGGAATCTGTCATAGGATAATCTGACTAATCAGAGCCACACCACACATTCCAAACAGACAACTAGCACAAAGACCGACTCAACCTAGGTTATTGTGTGGAGTATCTGTTAGGGAAAGGTATCACATTCCACTAACACACACACACACACAGTCACACACTCACATGCACACACCCTTGGGAGTAGCAGATGAATTGTCAGCTCTAACATGACATAGCATGTCCCTCTCTCTCCATCATCAATGCCAGAGTCACGATGTGTCTCTGCTGGGTGAACCGGTTTGGACAGCCTCATAGTGTGGCAAAGACAAGGGATGGGATCAGTTTGCTTCACAGGGACAGAAACATCCTCTGCAGGCTATGTTGATGTAGCTAGGATAAAGAATGTAGAGCTGCACGCTCTACAAATACTTATACAGTAGCTCACTTCGTTTGAGTGAAGTGAGTTCAGTCTGTCACAACATCAGTTTGTCCACTGACTAACTAAACTATTCCTGTTTGATTGAAGAATATTCTTCACCCATGTATTGTTTCTACAACATCCTCTCCTCCCCTATTTCAGGTGGAGTGTTGTGGAACGGATGGCCCAGTGGACTGGATACAGTACAACTCCACTTTCAGGGAGAAGTTTGGTACAGACTACCCCTGGCCCACCTACTGCTGCAAGAGGAAGAACAACTACAAGGTGGTGAATGTGAAGGCCTGCAAGAACGGCCAGAACACCACCATGTTCACTAAGGTGAGAAAATACATTCCCATTGCCTAACCCCAAAGACATTCTCTGGTTCTCTGATTCTCACTTGAAGGCTCAAGATTTAAGTAGCTCATAACCACAGATCTAGGATCTGATTATACAGTACCTGCCATGAATTATAACTGTACTGTAATAACAGTATGGAAAATATCTGACCCTGTACAGTATCAGTGGCTAGGGGTCATTTATACCTCCCACTTGAAGTAAGCACATTGTTGCTTGTCCTTGAACCACCTTGGCACAGGCTATCCTGTTTATACCCTCTATCTTTCTATCCAGGGCTGCTTCAACCACATTGAGTCTGTGTTCAGTCTATATACATGGGCTATCAGCTGGTATGGTTTTGCTGTGCTAATGTTTATGGTGAGTTTTCAGTTGGTTTACTTAGGTTGGTAAATAGTTAAGTATTCCGTTGCAACAGTTTCATTACCCAAAAACGATTTATCGGACACTTTTGTATACTACACAACATACAGTAGAGACTTTATAAGATAAAGTCTAACAACACTTGCACTTTCTTGCTGTAAGTCTAACATTCCCTTGTCTTTATTTGATTCAGTTCTGTCTGTTGATCCTGGCCATGGTGTACTACCTGATGCTATGAGAAGTCTGCCATGGTGTACTACCTGATGCTATGAGAAGTCTGCCATGGTGTACTACCTGATGCTATGAGAAGTCTGCCATGGTGTACTACCTGATGCTATGAGAGGTCTGCCATGGTGTACTACCTGATGCTATGAGAAGTCTGGCCATGGTGTACTACCTGATGCTATGAGAAGTCTGCCATGGTGTACTACCTGATGCTATGAGAAGTCTGCCATGGTGTACTACCTGATGCTTTGAGAAGTCTGCCATGGTGTACTACCTGATGCTATGAGAAGTCTGCCATGGTGTACTACCTGATGCTATGAGAAGTCTGCCATGGTGTACTACCTGATGCTATGAGAAGTCTGCCATGGTGTACTACCTGATGCTATGAGAAGTCTGCCATGGTGTACTACCTGATGCTTTGAGAAGTCTGCCATGGTGTACTACCTGATGCTATGAGAAGTCTGCCATGGTGTACTACCTGATGCTATGAGAAGTCTGCCATGGTGTACTACCTGATGCTATGAGAAGTCTGCCATGGTGTACTACCTGATGCTATGAGAAGTCTGCCATGGTGTACTACCTGATGCTATGAGAAGTCTGCCATGGTGTACTACCTGATGCTATGAGAAGTCTGCCATGGTGTACTACCTGATGCTATGAGAAGTCTGCCATGGTGTACTGTACTACCTGATGCTATGAGAAGTCTGCCATGGTGTACTACCTGATGCTATGAGAAGTCTGCCATGGTGTACTACCTGATGCTATGAGAAGTCTGCCATGGTGTACTACCTGATGCTATGAGAAGTCTGCCATGGTGTACTACCTGATGCTTTGAGAAGTCTGCCATGGTGTACTACCTGATGCTATGAGAAGTCTGCCATGGTGTACTACCTGATGCTATGAGAAGTCTGCCATGGTGTACTACCTGATGCTATGAGAAGTCTGCCATGGTGTACTACCTGATGCTATGAGAAGTCTGCCATGGTGTACTACCTGATGCTATGAGAAGTCTGCCATGCTGTACTACCTGATGCTATGAGAAGTCTGCCATGGTGTACTACCTGATGCTATGAGAAGTCTGCCATGGTGTACTACCTGATGCTATGAGAAGTCTGCCATGGTGTACTACCTGATGCTATGAGAAGTCTGGAGGTGATGTCTCGAACCATGTTTTATACTTTCTGCTGAAGCCACACCAACCCTCACTTCAGCAACTACCTCATTTCTTAAATAACAAATGACTGTGGGAATGATAAAAGTTTTCTGATATATAGAGAATGAACACTGTGTAGGGATGTTCCATCTTTTTAGGTAAATGGTCTCAAATTTGTATATTTTATGTTTATTTTTTTAATGGTTTATTGCACTGTAAATGCTAGATGAACAAATGGTGATTGGCCTGAGAATTTCAATGTCCTAACTGCTTTGGTAATGGGATATATATATATATATATATATATATATATATATATATATATATATATATATATATATATATATATATATATATATATATATATAGAGTTCTTGTCATTAATTGTACAGTACCAGTCAAAAGTTTAGACACACCTACTCATTCCAGGGTGTTTCTTCATTTTTACTATTTTCTACATTGTAAAATAACAGTGAAGACATCAAAACTATGAAATAACACATATGGAATCATGTATAAAAAAAAAAACACTTTTTTGGTTACTACATGACTCCATATGTGTCATTTCATAGTTTTAAAACTTTCAAGAACATGATTTACATGGCTATTGTACATTTCAGATTTGTATACCCTGTTCTATTTCTTGATGAGTTGTGTTATATTATTAACAGAGATCAAAGCGATTCTTGAAAGTCAGGGCAATCCTTGTCTGGGAAGGGAAACGTAATTTCTATTGTTGTTTTTATTTTTTCATTATTTAACCTTTAAAGATTTAATTTAGGTGAAAATATGTTTTTTTTGTAATTTTCTAAATATTTTCAATATTATTCATTTCCATGTTGGAAATGGCCCTGTCCAGAGCAAACTCCCCAAAAAATGTCAAAGAAAAAACAAACAGGCAAAAATTAATTCATTAGGTTTTAGAGTCATAAAACAACTGAGGAAAAACTAAATTGCTGTTAAGTATACCACTCCGTAAAACATCAACTCCATCAGATTTGTCTAATGTCAACTATGCCAGAGTGCTGAAAGATCTGATAGAACAGTTATGTTTTTATTGGGGAATTTCTAATTCATTATTTTTCCATTATTTAGAGAATGTTTGTATTGAACTTAAAAATATGTCTGTTTTAAGTATCTGTACTCCATTAGAGGCATTTCAACTCTGTCACTGATGGGTAACCCTTAAAAATCTATGTTTTGTCAATATTTGGGAATAAATATTAATATGCTTAAACTGTTGAAGTATTTGCTGTGATATACCTAAGTGATAATTTTAATAACTGTTGTTTTATGTTCTGAATCTATATAGTGCAATAAATAGAAAAAAGTTGGGAGATTTGTATTACATATTTGAATAATCTCATGTTAGAATGAAACAAGCAAGGCCTTTAAACAGTTATTGGACAATACATGTAAAAATAACATGCCTTTTATGGTGTCTGACTGAGTTGACATGAATGCAGTTTATTGCATTTTCAAAAAAAATTAACAAAAATGGTTGATCCTCTACAATATTTAAAAAAATATATTATTTGTGAAAAAGAAGTTGAGATTGTTCCGTCTTTCAAGAATTTCTGAGCTACAGTGCCTTGCAGAAGTATTCAGACTCCTTGGATTTCTTCACTTTTTATTGTGCTATAAAATGGGATTAAAATGTATTTAATTGTCATTTTTTGTCAACAATCTACACAACATATTCTGTAATGTCAAAGTGGAAGAAAAAGTATATATATTTTTTAAGATGAACAAAATGTAAATAACAGCTCCCTGATTAAATTCATGTTAGAAACACCTTTGGCATCAATTACAGCTGTAAGTCTTATTGGGTAAGTCTCTAAGAGCTTTGTACAAAACCTTGATTGTACAATACTTACACATTACTCTTTTAAAAATTATTCTAGCTCTGTCAAGTTGGTTGTTTATCATTGCTAAACAGCCCTTTTCAAGTCTTGCCCTAGACTTTCAAGCTGATTAAGTCAAAACTGTAACTAGGCCACTCAGAAACATTCAATGTCATCTTGGTAAGCAACTCCAGTGTATATATGGCTTTGTGTTTTAGGTTATTGTCCTGCTGAAAGGTGAATTTGTCTCCCAGTGTCTGTTGGAAAGCAGACTGAATAAGGTTTTCCTCTATGATTTTGCCTGTGCTTAGCTATATTCTGTTTCTAAAAAGAAAGAAAATTCCTTGCCAATGACAAGCATACCCATAACATGATGAACCCACCACCATACTTGAACATATGAAGAAGAGTGGTACTTAGGATTTTCCCAAAACATAACTCTTTGTATTCAGGAGATCCTTATCGCAAACAGGATGCATGTTTTGGAATATTTGTATTCTGTATAGGCTTCCTTCTTTTCACTCTTTAATTTAGATTAGTATTGTGGAGTAACTACAATGTTGTTGATCCCTCAGTTTTCTCCAGTCACAGCCATTAAAAACTCTGTAACTGTTTTAAAGTCACCATTGGCCTCATGGTGAAATCCCTGAGCAGTTTCCTTCCTCTCCGGCAACTGAGTTAGGAAGGACACCTCTATCTTTGTAGTGACTGAGTGTATTGATACATCATCCAAAGTGTAATTAAGAACTTTTTTGTCTTTTTACCCATCTACCAAATCGGTGCCCTCCTTTGCAAGGCATTGGAAAACCTCCCTGGTCTTCGTGGTTGACTCTGTGTTTGAAATTCACTGCTTGACTGAGGGACCTTACAGATAATTGTATGTGTGGGATACATGTTAAACACTATTATTGCACACAGAGTCCATGCAATTTATGTGACTTGTTTAGCAAATTTTTACACCTGAACTTATTTAAGCTTGCCATAACAAAGGGGGTGAATACTTATTGACTCAAGACATTTCAGCTTTTCATTTTTTATTCATTTGTAAACATTTCTAAAAACATAATTCATCTTTGACATTATGGGGTATTGTGTTTAGGCCAGTGACACAAAATCTTAATTTAATCCATTTTGATTTCACATCAAAATTTGGAAAAAGTCAAGGGGTGTGAATATTTTCTGAAGTCAGAGGAAGGGTAAATCATTCAAAAATCATGTCAAACCCTATTATTTCACACAGAATGAGTCCATATAACTTATGTGATTTGTTAAACCAAATTGTACTCCTGAAATCATTTAAGATTTCCTAAACAAAGATTCTGAATACTTACGCAACAACGACATTTTAGTTATGAATTTTGTATTCATCTTTAAAAGAATATAGAATTTTTCTTCCACTTTAACAGAGCATTTTGTGTAGATTTTTACAATAAAGACAACTAAATCCATTTTAAATCACACTTTATAAACACAGAAATCCAAGGGGTCTGAATACTTTGCTAGGCACTGCATAACTGATGTACTCAAACTATCCTAAATGGTCTAACCCTTCCTTTTGAAATTGTACTTATATTTTTACAGTATATGACATAAAAGGATGACAAAATATAAACGTTTTGCAATATCAGGTCTTCTTTTCTGGTTTTACCAGTATTTGCTGTCTGGGTGTGCCAAAAGCAAAAAGGTTTCTGCACACCTATAGAATACATCACACCCAAACCTAATTTGATAAACCCTTTATCAAAAGTAGGAGTGCCTTTTGGTCAGGATGTACAACAAACTTTAGGCGACATCACAGGTATATGCAAGAGACAAACAACTACACAAACACACCCTGTATATTGAAGACTGTTCACATTTCATATGAAGAAATATCAGGACAAGGGACCAAAGACAACAAAATGCATCTCCTGGTATAAAGAATAACTGTTTGAAGGACATCTATGCAGCTGAAGGATAATGTTACCTTGGTTTTCCGCTATTCTACTCTCTGGGTTACAGCTAGAATGCAGAATCAGTTTAGCTTCAGTCAAACGAAGGTAGAAGGTGAAATCTCAAGGCTGCATAATGGTAAAGTAAATATATGGATGAAGAATACATTTAATTTAAAATCGCTGATGAAACTGCAACTTTAAATGTTTTAATCTTCAGAAATGTCCATTGTATGTTTATACAATTCTTATTTTAGTATTCTATTCAATGACAAAATCTGCAGTTCAGGAAAAAAACAAAGGACAAATTGTTCCATCTTTGAGTAACCATCAGGTTTTTAATTCACACCTTGGAAAATATTACAAAATAAGATTAACTGCCTTTTGCCAAGTGCTATAAGGCTGAAAGGGATAGTATTGGACTGAAAATTCAGGTTCCACCCAAACACACACATAGGTAGTATAGCCATTTTAAGTCTTTCCAACTTGTATGGACTTTAATGTACTTGGTCACTGCATAGATATAAAGAGAAGAGGGAGGGAGGGATGCATGCTTGCTCACACAACAGGACCATACACACACACGCCCACACACACACAGTAACAGAGAACACACACACACACACACACAGTAACAGAGAACACACATGCGTTCACACAAACAATTATCCTTCAAAAAGCCCAAGTCCAGTCATTAGGGAGTTCAATGAAAAATGTGCAATTTTCTTTCATCTAATCTAAGGAGTTTAGGGACACTAAGAGTACCAGGTCCTGTATGCTGCCTTGTACCGTCATAGTAAAGAGCTATAGTGCACGTGGCAAGATACCATTCACAATGTTACCAGCCCGGACCTAGAGAGAACGTTACCACCTTAACATGCTTTATGGAACCAAATGATTGTTCATCAAAAAGGCACGTTGAACAAAAACCAAAGTACATCTCAGAAGTGGCACCATATTTCACATTCTCACCCCTGTTACAAAACAACTCTTCCTTCCCTCTCACTTCACTACAGTGGTATCACAGCATTACAACACAGTTGAGGAAACACCCCTGAAAGACGTATAGTTCCCAATGTTCAATGGACAGCACCGCTAAGCTAGCCTAATACAACCTTGTCCTTTGTTTAGCTCTCCTACAATACAACTACACTGGGACATTTGTCTATCTGTGATGGAAAAGTATCCACAAAAGACATTAGCGAGACATATCACCGACTGGGAAAGGATTTAACCAGTTTTGTAACCGACACAGTCATAGGGACAGAAGTGAAGTGATATACATGTGCACGCGCACACACCCACCCAGTTCAATATAGTGGAAGTCTGTGCAAAAACCATTACAGTACAGGTAATGATCTACCAAGAGGAAGTGTCTCCCCCTGCTGTCCAATAACAGTATTGCAGTCCCAATGCCAGAATGGGGGAGAGACATGAATTAAGACATGGTGGTTTGTTAATGGAATGATATTAACACATACAGTATGTGGTTTCTGCCTCTACTGAATCATCACATCTTTAGTAATGTGTTGTATGTGTCAGGGATATGTTGCATAGGGGCAGGCAGTGAGTACAACTCCCAAAATGGAGGTAAGGACTTGTGGGGTGCTTCTGTTGTATTCAACCAACACGGATACAGAAAAACAACCGAGGACCAGTGTGTGGTATTGTATTATCAGCACAGTACATTGCTTTGGATAAAAGCATCTGTTAGACTTTTTAACATGTACAAAAACATCCTTCAAGGATAATAAGTACATTAGATGAGACGCACAGTACAAACTTTCTGCAGTCAGACAGGCAGACAGAAAGCCACACAGCATTCAGAATGAAAGCGCAAACTAGTGTAGTACCACTAATCCTAAAACGACAAAGTACTGTCTGTAAAAACAGATTCCCTAAAACAGAAGGCAATGTTTTGTTTCAGTTTTTCATTTGCTGAATGATGTGCTTTTTAGCTCACCATGAGAGACACTCGTCATTGGTTACATGGACACATTTAGACATGCGTACATACATTCACACACTCACATTCTGTCCAGGGATAAAAATTAAAACAATCAAATTCTACTTGGGTCGTTCCACGAAATAAGCGCCTCTTGCGTCCTTTTGATATTTTAAGTACAAAATTGTGCACCAATACGGAATTTTAAAAGCGTTATATTTAATGAAGTGCCCTTTAATATAGACCACATGGAGAATTCAATAAATATATTTTTTAATATGAATAAAGACTTGCTAAAGTGCCAAAATTCTGCATTTGATATGTCTCTGTGACTTCAAGAAGATTAACATTTCTCCATCATTGTAAAGCCCTAGTAATTTTGTTGTTTTGACAGTCATTTCTGATTATTATTCATTTAAAATGTGATTAGTCATTCATATAAGCGCAACCCGGTTATGTGAACTGAACTCGTTTTAATATGGTGAAACTTTTGAAATAATAATAAAAAATATTGGACATCTACTAGCCAAATAATTGAGTAAGAGCAGTTGAGCTGGTTCTTCTGAAAACATTTCTGGTGTTTTGTGGTGGAAAACTGAGCAGGCCGAGCATAACCCTGTTAACCACAGATACCCAGGCTAGATAATTGTATTATTTTGTGAAGCTTGCATTCAATTGCCCCTCCCTGTTGCACACAACAAGCTTCCATTTCCTCTGCCACTGGGGGATTTATGGCTGATTTAAGATGAACTTGTCAACCTTGTTACTTTATTTGGCACTTCGTCTTTTTTAAAATTTAACCTTGAGATTTGAAAGTTGAACATGTTCTCTTTATGACTGTCTAAAGTAGGTGAAATCAACAAACAAAACCCATCTCAAAAGGCACCGAATTGGTGGAACGACAGACTTATTATTTCAAACAAATTATATATATATTACATGCATTCCTCAAAACTAAAACTAAAATAAATACATGTCAAATCAAGCTTCTGAAAACCACTAAACCAACTCAGCAGCTTTTGAGGTTCTTTTTAAAAAAGGAGACAGACTGAGGTTATTTCCCTGTGCAGTCCTATTTCAGTACTACAACACTGTAAAAAACAAAGGCAAACCCAATCAAACCTAACCCACAGCCAGTCTAACAGCCACTGTGCAGAATACCTAATACTCTGTTAAAAAGTACAGCAGCCAGGGTTTTTTTCTGCATAGAAAAGTCTTGGGCGGGCTGCCTAAGTGCTTTTCCAGGCCACTTATGTAAAAAAGAAAAAGGACTATATATTATGATATATACAGTACCAGTCAAAAGTTTGGACACACCTACTCATTCAAGGATTTTTCTTTATTTTTACTATTTTCTACATTGTAGAATAATAGTGAAGACATCAAAACTATGAAATAACACATATGGAATCATGAAGTAACCAAAAATGTGTTAATCAAAACCAAATAATTTTAGATTCTTCAAAGTAGTCACCCTTTGCCTTGACAGCTTTGCACACTCCTGGCATTCTATCAACCAGCTTCATGAGGTAGTCACCTGGAATGCATTTCAATTAACAGGTGTGCCTTGTTAAAAAGTTAATTTGTGGAATTTCTTTCCTTCTTAATGCATTTGAGCCAATCAGTTGTGTTGTGACAAGGCAGGGGTGGTATACAGAAGATAGCCCTATTTGGTAAAAGACCAAGTCCATACTATGGCAAGAACAGCTCAAATAAGCAAAGAGAAATGACAGTTCATCATTACTTTAAGACATGAAGGTCAGTCAATCCGGAAAATGTCAAGAACTTTCAAAGTTTCTTCAAGTGCAGTCGCAAAAACCATCAAGCGCTATGATGAAACTGGCTCTCATGAGGACCGCCACAGGAAAGGAAGACCCAGAGTTACCTCTGCTGTAGAGGATAAGTTCATTTGAGTTAACTGCACCTCAGACTGCAGCCCAAATAAATGCTTCAGAGAGTTCAAGTAACAGACAACAAACTGTTCAGAGGAGACTGCGCGAATCAGCCTTCATGGTCGAATTGCTGCAAATAAACCACTACTAAAGGACACCAATAAGAAGAGACTTGTTTGGGCCAAGAAACAAGCAATGGACACACTGTATATAGTTTTTTCTATTGTGTTATTGACTGTACGTTTGTTTATTCCATGTGTAACTCTGTGTTGTCGTTTGCTTTGCTTTATCTTGGCCAGGTCGCAGTTGTAAATCAGAACTTGTTCTCAACTGGCCTACCTGGATAAATAAAGGTAGGAAAAAAATAAAAAATAAAATAGACATTAGACCAGTGGAAATCTGTCCTTCGGTCTGATGAGTCCAAATTTGACATTGTCTTTGTGAGACACAGAACAGGTGAACGAATGATTTCCGCATGTGTGACTCGCACAGTGATGGTGCGTTGCTGGTGACACTAAGTGCTTTATTTAGAATTCAAGGCACACTTAACCAGTATGGGTACCACAGCATTCTGCAGCGATACGCCATCTCATCTGGTTAGCGCTTAGTGGGACTATTCTTTGTTTTTCAACAGGACAATGACCCAACACACCTCCAGACTGTTTAAGGGCAATTTGACCAAGAAGGAGAGTGATGCATCAGATGACCTGGCCTCCACAATTACCCGACCTCAACCCAACTGAGATTGTTTAGGATGAGTTGGACCGCAGAGTGAAGGAAAAGCAGCCAACAAGTGCTCAGCATATGTTGGAACTCCTTCAAGACTGTTGGAAAAGCATTCCAGGTGAAGCAGGTTGAGAGAATGCCAAAGCTGTCATCAAGGCAAAGGGTGGCTACTTTGAAATAACACATGGAATAATGTAGGAACCAAAAAATGTTACACAGATTTTAGGTTCTTCAAAGTTTCGATGTCTTCACTATTATTCTACAATGTAGAACATAAGAAAAACCCTTGAATGAGTAGCTGTCAAAACTTTTGACTGGTACTGTATGCATGCATGCATATATATATATATATATATTTTTTTTTTTATTATATAAATAATTTTCGGGATGGAAAACATTTTCAATGTGTAAACTTAAATTACTAAAAAGAGATGTAAAGTATGTAGAAAAGATAATGAACCTATATATTTTTTAAATATGATCATCTTTGAGAACTAACCATCACCTAAATAAAAGCTAGATAATCAGGGAGAATCTAAAATTCCAAAAATGATGCATTCAGGAGTTTGTCATAGCATGGGGCCACCAGATTTTTTGGAATTGCAGAAAATGTGCTTTAAAACTGTCAAATTGTATCTCCGTCACATGGCAAAATGTGTAGAATTGCACAAAATGTGCTTGAAAATCGCTACATTTTGTCACTGCGGCCAACAGAAGGGCCTCTAAAATTGTCGCTCGGCCACCGCACCATTGGCCACGCCCACCATGTAAGCCCCATTTTGATCCAGAAAAGACCCTGGCAGCTATTAGCCATTCTTTCTCAACGCTCACAACAACAGTCTGCTCTGGAATGTTTTCAAATCTAAGCCACTTTTCGGTTCATCTCTTTGATCTCTTCATCGCCTTCCATCATTGTTCCCTTCTTTCTCATTGGTCCAGTGGTTGCAGGTGTGAAGTGGTGATAGGCCCCAGGGAATGTTCAAACAGGAAACTGGACAGTATGTCTAGCTACCCCAGAATGCCTTGCCCATGGTCCCATTTCTAGACATGACCTGTTGTCTCACGTTTCCAGGAAGGCTTTCTATCATCCTGTTCCCTTTCTCTGTGGACCACGATAGTTTTACATGGTCTCTTCCTAGCTCCTTCTCTCTCTTTCACTTTCAGTCTGATAGGGTACAGTGTGTAAAAGTCTACTTTTTGCTCCTCCTCAGCAGTAGCTGCGCGTCTGACCCTCAGTATGGATGGTCCAGTTGGGTGATGGTGCAGGTAAGCTGCCCTGCCGTGCCAGCCCTCTCTGGTTCCTCAGACCCTGCGGCCGCAGCACCGGCTCATGGACCACATCTCTGCGGGGGGGAGTGTTGGGGTATTGGCCCAGCATCGGGCCAGGCTGGAAGGGGTACTGGCTGTACTGGAGGCCTCCTGGCTGGCCGGGATAGGGCCTGGGGGCTCCCAGCGTCAGGTTGGAGAAAGCTGCAGACGGGGAGTCTGAGGGCTCCAAGAGGGGCTGGCTGGGGTAGCCGGAGGAGCAGGGGTCCTGGGGGCTCTGGATGGGGTAGGGGGGCTCCTGGTAGTGCTGCCAAGGGGGGTAGGGGTTAGCGCCAGAGCTCTGGTGCTCTCCCTGGGTAAAGTTTTGGGTCCGGTAGTATTTGAGCACCTGATCGCCTGAGGGCATGACATCAAAGGCCTGCCTGTACTGGCCCCCAGGCGAGGACCTCCGGAGCGGGTCTTGGCGTTGGAAGCCCCCTGCCCCAGCCCTCTGAGGAGCCCTGATCCGTGAGGGGCCCGGGGTGTAGACATTATAGGCAGGCGGGGATTGGTTGTGCTGCTGGCTGGGGTAGGGGTTGGCAGGGTGCTCCATGGCAGGGGAGGAGCTGGTGGAGGCAGAGGAGGAGGTGACTGTGGAGGGACCCTCAGCCCTCTCCTCCTCAGCCAGCTTCTCTATCAGCAGGGAGGCGATCTCCTTCCCTGACAGGCCCTGGATGGGCTCCGTACTACAGCTGGAGCTCTGGGGGTCTGAGCGGCTGCGGTAGTGGATCCCTGTCGATGTAGACGCTGTGGGCGCTGGGAGGAAGTCGCTCTCCTGGATGCTCCCTGGGGTCGTTGCGGCCGAGTCGTTGTGGGCGGATGGGCTGTCTGGAGTGGAGGGGGTGAGGCTGACGCTGGTGGAGCCTCCCTGGTCAGGGACCAGGCGGGGGGAGGACTGTCTCTGGTCCTCTGGGGGAGGGGGGTCGTTTGGAGTGGCAAGAGGTTCAGAATCCTGTGGAGAGTCTCCATCCAGGTCTGTGCTAGTCCAGCTCTTCGTGTTTTGGGCACCAGTAGAGGGGCTGGGGAAAGGGAAGTTGACGTAGATGGGCTCAGACAGGTCCTTGGAGGTCGGTCTGTGGGCCTGGGGAGGGGAAGGCTGGGATGGCTGGAGAGACTTGCCCTGGGGAGTCTGGCTCAGACTCAGAGGAGCATCCTCTGGCTTACGATAGCACACCTTCCCGTTTTCAAAATAGGGGTGTAGCTGGGAGGCGGTGAGGTCTGTGGAGGCTGACCTGTTGGAGCGGTGGAGGTTGCGTTGGTGCTGGTGGAGCGCCAGGGGAACCATGGAGGAGGAAGGGAGGGGGTGCATCTCACTACGGGCCAGCCGGACTGAGGAGGAGGTCTGGCGCTGGGGCTGGTGGTGAGAGGGGTGATGGTGGTGGATGGAGCCGTCCTGGGAGTGGTGGTGAGAGTGGGAGTGTCCGTGGGAGAATGAATGGGACTGGGAGTGGGCGGCTGCCCAAGCCCGCGTGACCTCTTTGGACCAGAGCTGGGGCCCACTCTCCCTGGGTCCACCGTGGTTGTGGTGGAGAGGCTGGGGTTGGTGTTGGTGATGCCCCCGAGAGATGGGCCTTTTGTTGGCCTCTGGGTGGGGGGCCGGGCGGAAGTTACCCTCCAGGTCCAGCCTCATGTTCTGGTAGCTGTGGCGGGCGTAGCTGGGGGGGCCCTGCGAGTTCTCAGGCCCGGCGATCTCGTAGTAGAAGTTTTCCATCCTTCCCTGGTCCTCTGAGGTGGAGGAGAGGGGCACGGGCCGGATCTGGGCCTGCTGAGGAGGCTGCTGACCCGGGGATGGTTGGCTGGCTGCGTGGTAGCGGGCGAGGTGGTCTGGAGCTCCACTCAGACGCTCTGAGAAGGCCCTGGCCAGAGGAGGGTTCCCCTGCTGACCAAAGATCCGCCTGATGCGCCCTGAGTCCAGGGAGCGACGCATCTCAGTCTGGGCCAGTGGTGCTCTGTGGGGACGCTCCAGATCCAGGGGCTTAGGGGGTACTTTGGGGCGGGTGGGCTGGAAGGCACGGACCTGAGTCAGAGGGGACTCTGACTTGGAGTGCAGGAGCTGGGGGTGGGCCGAGGACGGCTTGGACTGGGTGGAGGTGGATTTCTGTTGGAGGTGAGGGGCAGAGAACTGGCGTGAGTAGGCTGGGGGCTTCCTCTGAGACTGGGACTCAGTGGGGCCAGGTCTCTCCCCAGACTGGCCTGGGTTGGGAGGCTGTGACTGGGGCAGCTGCTTCTGGTTCTTGTAGATGGGGCTGGGGGTCTGGTCGTCTCCAGAGGCGCTCCCACCAGACAGCTCCGAGTTGGACGCCACAGAGTCAGACGTCTCAGAGGACAGGGTCCCCATATCCTGCAATAAAAAAAAGTATAATTTTTTACCGCCATACAGTAAGTTACAGTACTGGTTAGTCATGCATGCTGTAGCTACATGTGGCCGGACATACTTTACTGTACTCTAAGCCTGATTAACTAGCTGGGAAAACAGAACATGGGCTTTGTCATAGTCTCCTCATAATGACAGTTAAAAAAAGGAATCTAATTTTGCCCAGGCAACTGTAAACATCTTGCTTGTTATGGTTAGGAAATGAAGGCTCTGCTGAAAATGACCCGACAGCACTGTTGTTGCTCTTCATATGGAGCCCAAAACTAGAACATCTCCAGCACAGTCAAAACAACATATCCACCACTTAGAATTTACCACAGTACAAACGGACACCATTTACACAAAGTTACACCCATACAGTGCCATTTACAGACATGTGGACACTCCCACATACACACACACACACACACACCTGTCCTGGAGTCCTCTCTCCCTGGCCGTGTCCTGTATCTGCTGCAGTCTCTGTCGTGTTTCCCTCTCCCTCAGTCATCCACACAGACAGGGGGCGCACTGTGGAGTAGAGCTGATTGGGGTCAGAGGACAGCAGCTCTCCTGCGTCGGCAGACAGGGACCTCTGGTAGCGGGTGTCGGCTGCGTCCTGGGACCGGGACTGAGGGGGGCGGTAGGGGGGCGAGGCGCCCTGTCTCAGGGCCTTGTTGGCACTCTCAGCCAGGGCCAGGGCCATGAGGCGTGCTGGGTTTTTAGGAGGGGGAGGGGGAGGCTGGGAGAGCAGGGGGGGGCCGGTGGGTTCTGTTATACCTGTAGAGGGGAGAGGGTTAAATTACATGACTAGGGTCTGCAGTAAAACCTCAAATCATCATTAAAAACAAACTCATTTTTGATGATGATTATAAATCAATCAACTAATACATTCAATCAAACTTCTTGGCCGAGTCCACTCCTGTCTACTCACCCTGTCCTCTGATCTTGGCCTCGGGGCCCAGTTTGCTGCGGATCTCCTGCTGGCAGCTCTCCGTCAGCTGGAAGTCACATGACCTCAGCAGCATGGAGATCATCTGAGGAGGCTGCGACTGGGAGGGGCCGCTGCTCGGGATGCCAGGCTGTAATTCGCCAGCTCGCCCGCCAATCATGTCCAACACCTACGAGGGAGAAAGCCAAGTTTGGTGAGGCAAATTTATCATACAGAGTATATAGGCAAGTAAACTCCAATCCTGAGATACAGAAATACAGGGACAGCAGTGACACAGAAAGGGAGGAATTACCTTGGCTGGGACGCTGATGGATACAGGGTCAGAGATGTCCAGTGTAGGGGACTTGGGGGATTTTTGTGAGAAGGCATTCACCATCTTCCGGGTGAAAGATCTTCTCTCCGGCGGGGGCTGAGCAGAGGGGACAGAGGTCACAGGTGTAGTGGGCTGGCCCTGGCCTTGACTGTGTGAGGTACTCAGGTTGGCACCCTCCCCTGATTGGCCGGCAGATGGGCTGGTATTGGCCGGTCTGTGTTGACAGAACACCTGAAGGGGCGAGGCTGTGGCGGCGATGATCAGACTTCTCCTGACGGCCGCATCCGATTGGTTGAGCACCGAGTCGGGGTCCTCTGTGATTGAGCGCTGGCTGCTGGAGTGAGAGTGTCCTTGGTGGCTGAGGCAGCGGTAGGGAGGGGGCGTGGCAGTGGGCGGGGACTCTCTGCCGCCCGCGGTGACTACGCTGCTGCCCAAGCCGATTGGTCCGTCCTCCAGGAAGGTGGGGCTGAAGTCAATGATGTCCTCGGCCATCCAGGAAGCAGCCGGGTCCTGGTTGGAGAAGTCAGGCAGCATGTAGATGCCTTCCTCGTCTTCATCCTCCTCATTGTCTCCATCATCCCTGGGCCGGCGGTCCTCAGGCAGCAGGCTGTCATACGAGCGGCTGGAAGGCAGGCGGGACGGGGGGCGCTGGGGCAGGTGCTGGGGGTCCATGGAGGCAGCCAAAGAGAGACCATCACTGCTGGAGCGGGGCCGCCGCAGACGGTTCAACTGTCCTGAGAGAGCGAGAAGGAGAGGTAGGGAAAAAAATAAGGAATAGTCAGGGTTTAAAATAAGCGTCTCTGTAGTGCTCAGTGACTAACACACAGCTCCACCAGCTCCCAAAGGACCCATTCTACTCCGAATGTCCCAAAATCACTCAAACTATCATCACTGCTTCCAGACATATTCCTTCTCTTGCACAGCCTCCCCTGAAAGAGACATCTCATACTCTATAGTTAAAGGACGAGAAGAGAGAGGCTCTGCTATCGATCAGTCTGCGAGGACTTAACCTGCTGAGATGAGTAGCAGTACTAGCATCAGTGAGCCAGTGAGTTATGGCCGACTGTGGTGTACCTGCTCCACTGTGCTGGGACGATAAGGATTCCTCACTCTTAGCTGAACGCAGGGTCACACTGTCCACATGGCAACCTGCAGGAGAGACCCGGGAGAGAGAGAGAGAGAGACAGCGAGAGAGAGACAGCGACAGCGAGAGAGAGACAGCGAGAGAGAGAAGAGGGAGAAAGAGAGAGAGAAGAGGGAGAAAGAGAGAGAGAGGGAGGGAGAAAGAGAGAGAGAGGGAGGGAGAGAGCGAGGGAGAGAGAAAGAGAAGAGGGAGGGAGAGAGAGAAAGAAGAGGGAGGGAGAGAGAAAGAGAAGAGGGAGGGAGAAAGAGACAGACAGAGAGAGAAAGGGAGATCTGTCATACAAAGAGAGGATCAAAAGGGGCGATAAACTGTGGAGTTGGTATTTATTTTCCTTTCCACCTCCATCCATCCAGGTAAATTGCCTGAACATAGCCCTGGTGTGTGCGTGGTCCAAATCAGACATGATATCTACCTGCGTGTGAGGTGGCGGGCTGGAACAGGGAGCTGATCCTCATTGGTTTACGTTGCCCCGCCCCCAGGGGCTTCCCGATCGCAAAGAACGTCTTCCAGCTCCCTCCAGCTGCCTTCCGTACCTTCAGCCCTCTCTTCCTCCTGTAGGAGGAGAGAGAGCAAGACAGAGAAGGAGAGAGAGAGAGATTTAGGTGGGTGAGACTGCTAAATAAACTGCATGTGATAATGAAACTACAGAAACTTGCATTAAATAAGCCTGGCCTCCC
The DNA here is from genome assembly GCF_901001165.1 of Salmo trutta. Taxonomy (NCBI): domain Eukaryota; kingdom Metazoa; phylum Chordata; class Actinopteri; order Salmoniformes; family Salmonidae; genus Salmo; species Salmo trutta. The sequence continues at coordinate 13,441,578 of NC_042993.1, read as the reverse complement.
ACTCACCTGTCGACAGGGTGGTCCAGCACGGTGTGGAACTGGCCCTGAAACTGGACTGGCGCCCCCTGGAGGAGCAGAGGAGCCTGTGTCCTGGCCTGGGCCTCTTCTAGGGAGAGCAGCCTGGTGGACACAAAGGACTTGGGCCTGGTCAGAGAGTGCCGCCCTGCAGGCAGAGAGAGGACCTAGTTAGTAATAGATAGAGGGTGGGAGAGTGAGGAGGCGTCGGTGACGGTGGCCAAAAGCTTTGTTCCAAATGAGATCCTATTCCCTGTATAGTAGTGCATTACCTTTGGCCAAAGCCCCTAAGTGGCACACTATGTGGCATAAAAATAAAAAGTGCACTATACGGGAAATAGTGTGTCATTTCAGATTTGCCCAACGAGAGCGAATAAGACACAGACACGCTTGCAAATCAGAAATCACATGGAGTTAACAACACAAAGGGAGGGAAGGCTGAGGTATGCAGAGGAAGTTGGACCTTTTCATTTCAAACTCCCAGTTAAAGAGCAACCAAAGTAAAACAGGACACCCACCAGGGGAGAGCACAGCATGGGTCATCAGACAGGACTGACATCTAAACAAATATGTATTATAATGCAATTAACAGAGTACTGTAACAGTGTCTTATAGGGCAATTCCATGCCAGCAAAGCCCAAAAATATTTTTCCCACATTAATTTACTGCAATACAATTTTTCACATTAAAATTATTCAACATTAAAGTATTCATATTAATATTTCAAAAGAACCCTTTTTGATTTAGCATATGTTTTGGACATATTGTTTAGAACAACAAGTCAAACGCTCTTCAAATAGGTCAAATTTCCAGAGTCCGTGCTCTGCTACTTTTGAAGACTTGACCATTTTATACATACAAAAGAGGTCACATTCAGCAAATCACCAGCAGAGGGAGTTCAATTTGAATCCATTTTCCCATTCACTGGTGGGGCTCACATCATTTATCCTAACTTCAAATGTAGCAGAACGTTGGAAAGTGTATGTACTTGTATAGTATATAGTTTAAAACAATGTCTAAAAATGTAAATGTACAAAATCTAAATGGTATGAGATATTCACTAATATGTTTTATGTTGAATAAATAATATGTTAATAATATAATATGTTGAATAAAAAAAATCATAAACTAGACATAATCCATGTTTTAGAGCACACCATCATGTACAGTTCACACATCATAGGGTATTTTTCTTTCTCACAAATGGTTTGTGATACAAATGTAAAATTCATATCAAACAGTCTTCCTCCAAATTAAGTTTGTGAGAATAGCTAGAACAATCAGACACCCAAAATATTTTTTGGACTTTCCTGGCGTGGATCTGAGTCTGAGACACAAAGCAAGCATCTAACTGAGCCCTGGCTGGGACGCTGACAGAAACGCTTCAGCTGGAGAAGCACACAGATACTGCTGATCTGTAGACAATACTGAGGTTAAACATTTTAGCTATAGGGCCTATTGATTATTTAGCTAGCTGACAAGACAGATCATGGAAGCTGGGAATAATCAATTCAACATTGTTGTTTTACCTGGTGGTTCTGGCTCAATGTAATCCTCTTAAAAGAAACATCCACAGCATTTGTGACACATTGATCAAAACAACGTCTATTCTTTAATATTTTGAGCATTACAGCGCAAAACAACCTAAAAGTTACTTTAATAACTATTTAAAATGACAAAAACAAATATTGGAGTAGACACAAAATGTAATGGACCACATTTACTTCAGGATGGAAGTTTATTGCCTATTCAACTGTTAATACAACCAAAACATCATGTGAGAGTTTACAGTTGACCAGGGACTCAAACCATGGAGACACTGGGCTTATACAAACATATGTCAGCATGTGCGCACAAAACTTGGCATTATTAAATGCTTGTTTTTTTTTACCCCTTTTTCTCCCCAACTTCGTGGTATCCAATTGGTAGTTACAGTCTCGTCTCATCACTGCAACTCGGGAGAGGCGAAGGTTGAGAGCCGTGCGTCCTCCGAAACACAACCGCACTGCTCCTTGACACAATGCCCACGTAACCCGGAAGACAGCCGCACCAATGTGTCGGAGGAAACACCGTACACCTGACGACCGTGTCAGCGTGCACTGCGCCCGGCCCACCACAGGAGTCGCTAGAGAACGATGGGACAAGGACATCCCTGCCGGCCAAACCCTCCCCAACCCGGACGACACTTGGCCAATTGTGTGCCGCCCCATGGGTCTCCCAGTCGCGGCCAGCTGCGACAGAACCTGGACTCGAACCCAGAATCTCTAGTGGCACAGCTAGCACTGTGATGCAGTGCCATAGACCACTGCACCACTCGGGAGGCCAACTTACTTACTATCTACTGGAAAACAACAGACAAAAGCCCAATAGGATGAGACATATTCATCATGAACTCTTTCTTGTGCACATCGTACAGAGATCTCAGGACAAATGGGTCACACAGAAGCCAAAAGTAGACCAAGCCTAAACTAAACCAATCAACGCTATAGAGCGCTTGTAAGCATCCTGCATTGAGAGAGAAGGCACGGATGGTCAGAACATGGAGTAGTGTCGCCTCTCTATGGTGACTTCCAAAAAGAGGGTGGCTGGGGGCCTTAGGGACCTCCTCACCCCTGACCTCCTGCAGACTCACCAGCCTGGTTCTCTGGTGCTGCCGAGAGACCTTACACTCCAGCTTGCCTGTTGCTACGGAGACACACAGCTTTCGCTCACTATCTGCTGCTGCTTCCATACCACTGGACACACTGGTTGAATCAACGTTGTTTCCACATCATTTCAATGAAATTACATTGAACCAAAGTGGAATAGACGTTGAATTGAAGTCTGTGCCCAGTGGGATGGCTACAGCATCAGTGTGGCTGAGGGCTCACTTTAAGGCAAGTTTTCAGTTTTATTCCATATTTAATACTGATGTTTATCAAGAGTAAAGAACAAAATGTTGCCAAATATTGTACTACTTTTTGGAGCAAATGGATGCAGTGGAAAAATCTTTCCATGCTTAAATCACTTATATTACTGCCATTTTAGACTATTCATACACGTGTTCTACTGTGCTGCGAGGCAAGACAAAGAGTGCAATGAAATAATAGTGTCCCAGAGTCATTCAAGTAGAGTTGCTTTCATAGACTTACAGCATTTGCGGGGTAAAAAGCGGAGGACAGCAGGCGGTCGTGACAGTTGTAATGGCGGTAGAAGTGTCATTCGTTATAAACAGGGCTTTAACCAAATCTCTCTGTTTAACCAGACAACTAAAAGCATTAAGTAGAGGATAGAGGAAGCCTGGCTGGCTGAGTCGTAAAGCTAGTTACTGCAGGTACTAAAGAGAGGCTTTGAGGCTCTGAGGTAAATGCTCTGTGTGTGGCATTGATAACACAAAACCACAGAGCTGATACAGAGGGAGAGAGGACAGAGGGAGCACTCTGAAGGAGAGAGGACATTTTCAGTCGAATCCTAACTTGAAATCAACACGTCACTGACGATTGCCGATTGATTCAAATAATGCATCGATTTCAAATGGGAAATGTGTGTTTCCACACAAATGGAACTCAAGTTGGGAGGATTGTGTCCAGTGAGCGTTAGAGAAGCCAGCGTGGGGGTTATGGTGATGTGCGTACCTGTGCCTCTGAAGCGTCCTACAGAGGTGAAGGAGTCACTGAAGAGCACGTCCACGTGACCGAGGAGAAACTCCACCACCACAGACTGGATCCGCACCTCCTTAAACGGGTCAGCACCACTCAGACCCACCGCCTCGATCTCCATAGACCTGCCACAGAGACAACACACAGCCACACCAGGGTCAACTCCAGGAGGGTTTTGCAGACAGAAATGTCATGAATAGAGCTGACATGTTTCCTCACTGTACATGTCAGAGGCACACCTGTTCTAAACAATATATTTCTATGTGAACGATCCACAATGCACACATGCAGGTACAGCAGGTAGACACAGACCTGAGCAGGTTGGGGGCCCAGACGATGGCCAGGTTCTTGATGTGCATGTTGGTCTCTCCGCTGCAGGTGGCCAGACCAGCCAGGTGTCTAATGAGGTACTCCAGGGTCCTGACAGAGAGAGAAAGACAACATCAGTCGACAATCTGGGATCTGTCTCCATGGCTATGTATACCTATAGTCTTTCTCTCCATGGCTGTGTTGTGTATACCTATAGTCTTTCTCTCCATGGCTGTGTTGTGTATACCTATAGTCTTTCTCTCCATGGCTGTGTAGTGTATACCTATAGTCTTTCTCTCCATGGCTGTGTTGTGTATACCTATAGTCTTTCTCTCCATGGCTGTGTATACCTATAGTCTTTCTCTCCATGGCTGTGTAGTGTATACCTGTAGTCTTTCTCTCCATGGCTGTGTTGTGTATACCTATAGTCTTTCTCTCCATGGCTGTGTTGTGTATACCTATAGTCTTTCTCTCCATGGCTGTGTTGTGTATACCTATAGTCTTTCTCTCCATGGCTGTGTTGTGTATACCTATAGTCTTTCTCTCCATGGCTGTGTAGTGTATACCTATAGTCTTTCTCTCCATGGCTACATATACCTATAGTCTTTCTCTCCATGGCTGTGTTGTGTATACCTATAGTCTTTCTCTCCATGGCTACATATACCTATAGTCTTTCTCTCCATGGCTATGTATACCTATAGTCTTTCTCTCCATGGCTGTGTTGTGTATACCTATAGTCTTTCTCTCCATGGCTGTGTAGTGTATACCTATAGTCTTTCTCTCCATGGCTGTGTTGTGTATACCTGTAGTCTCTGTCTCCATGGCTGTGTTGTGTATACCTATAGTCTTTCTCTCCATGGCTGTGTAGTGTATACCTATAGTCTTTCTCTCCATGGCTGTGTTGTGTATACCTATAGTCTTTCTCTCCATGGCTACATATACCTATAGTCTTTCTCTCCATGGCTGTGTTGTGTATACCTATAGTCTTTCTCTCCATGGCTACATATACCTATAGTCTTTCTCTCCATGGCTGTGTAGTGTATACCTATAGTCTTTCTCTCCATGGCTGTGTTGTGTATACCTATAGTCTTTCTCTCCATGGCTATGTATACCTATAGTCTTTCTCTCCATGGCTGTGTTGTGTATACCTATAGTCTTTCTCTCCATGGCTGTGTTGTGTATACCTGTAGTCTTTCTCTCCATGGCTGTGTTGTGTATACCTGTAGTCTTTCTCTCCATGGCTGTGTTGTGTATACCTGTAGTCTCTGTCTCCATGGCTGTGTTGTGTATACCTGTAGTCTCTGTCTCCATGGCTGTGTTGTGTATACCTGTAGTCTTTCTCTCCATGGCTGTGTTGTGTATACCTATAGTCTTTCTCTCCATGGCTGTGTTGTGTATACCTATAGTCTTTCTCTCCATGGCTGTGTTGTGTATACCTATAGTCTTTCTCTCCATGGCTGTGTTGTGTATACCTATAGTCTTTCTCTCCATGGCTGTGCTGTGTATACCTATAGTCTTTCTCTCCATGGCTGTGTAGTGTATACCTATAGTCTTTCTCTCCATGGCTACATATACCTATAGTCTTTCTCTCCATGGCTGTGTTGTGTATACCTATAGTCTTTCTCTCCATGGCTACATATACCTATAGTCTTTCTCTCCATGGCTATGTATACCTATAGTCTTTCTCTCCATGGCTGTGTTGTGTATACCTATAGTCTTTCTCTCCATGGCTGTGTAGTGTATACCTATAGTCTTTCTCTCCATGGCTGTGTTGTGTATACCTGTAGTCTCTGTCTCCATGGCTGTGTTGTGTATACCTATAGTCTTTCTCTCCATGGCTGTGTAGTGTATACCTATAGTCTTTCTCTCCATGGCTGTGTTGTGTATACCTATAGTCTTTCTCTCCATGGCTACATATACCTATAGTCTTTCTCTCCATGGCTGTGTTGTGTATACCTATAGTCTTTCTCTCCATGGCTACATATACCTATAGTCTTTCTCTCCATGGCTGTGTAGTGTATACCTATAGTCTTTCTCTCCATGGCTGTGTTGTGTATACCTATAGTCTTTCTCTCCATGGCTATGTATACCTATAGTCTTTCTCTCCATGGCTGTGTTGTGTATACCTATAGTCTTTCTCTCCATGGCTGTGTTGTGTATACCTGTAGTCTTTCTCTCCATGGCTGTGTTGTGTATACCTGTAGTCTTTCTCTCCATGGCTGTGTTGTGTATACCTGTAGTCTCTGTCTCCATGGCTGTGTTGTGTATACCTGTAGTCTCTGTCTCCATGGCTGTGTTGTGTATACCTGTAGTCTTTCTCTCCATGGCTGTGTTGTGTATACCTGTAGTCTCTGTCTCCATGGCTGTGTTGTGTATACCTGTAGTCTCTGTCTCCATGGCTGTGTTGTGTATACCTGTAGTCTCCGTCTCCATGGCTGTGTTGTGTATACCTGTAGTCTCCGTCTCCATGGCTGTGTTGTGTATACCTGTAGTCTCCGTCTCCATGGCTGTGTTGTGTATACCTGTAGTCTCCGTCTCCATGGCTGTGTTGTGTATACCTGTAGTCTCTGTCTCCATGGCTGTGTTGTGTATACCTGTAGTCTCTGTCTCCATGGCTGTGTTGTGTATACCTGTAGTCTCTGTCTCCATGGCTGTGTTGTGTATACCTGTAGTCTCTGTCTCCATGGCTGTGTTGTGTATACCTGTAGTCTCTGTCTCCATGGCTGTGTTGTGTATACCTGTAGTCTCTGTCTCCATGGCTGTGTTGTGTATACCTGTAGTCTCTGTCTCCATGGCTGTGTTGTGTATACCTGTAGTCTCTGTCTCCATGGCTGTGTTGTGTATACCTGTAGTCTCCGTCTCCATGGCTGTGTTGTGTATACCTGTAGTCTCTGTCTCCATGGCTGTGTTGTGTATACCTGTAGTCTCTGTCTCCATGGCTGTGTTGTGTATACCTGTAGTGCGGTGGTGGAAGCTGCTGGATGACATCATGTACTTTCACCATGCGCTCATCGTCCGTCATCTCTCCCATACAGTCCTACGGAGGAAGACCAGGGAAAAAACACATTGCAAGTTTAGCCTTTGACAATGGACAGCACTTTGTGTTGGGTTATGGCCATGTACTCACAGCAAACTTGTCGTAGAGCTGGTAGGTGAGCAGGGGGTTGGGCAGCTCTCTGAAGTAGAGCTTACACAGGGACCCCACACAGTGGATGTCCTGCATGTACATATCCTTGGTCAGGTCTGGAACGTTCTCACTGTCAAACTCATGTCTGGTGGAGAGAGTGTCAAATAGGGTTGAATGCCAAGAAAGTAGAGCATATTTTCCTATATGCATTTCATGCATGCAGTCAATGATCTACGTAATCCTTCTAGGTCTGTACAGGTTCAGGGCCTGACATGCAGGGTTAGCATGAGGAGTGGTACCGGAGTTTCTGAATGTTGGAGGAGACTCCAGAGTGCCTGTAGATGCCGTCCACCACACCATGCTTCTCTATGAACTCTGAGCAGCTCTTCAGAACCTGTGGAACTGGAGAAGCACACAAAGATCCATGTCACACGTTACAGTAGTACATCAAACCAGACCAGGCTCTCAAGGACACACAGAGATGACTCTGAGAGACTCTAGAATTAGAACTGTAGAACTCTAACTAGGGCAATGGGCCCTTTCATCAACTCCGTAGCACTAATGTGATCCTAAAATGGCATGATTGATTTTAATATTGTTCTGAGTTCACTTGACACACCAAAACCGCTCCCTCTCTGCAGCCAGCAACTCACTCTTACGTTACTATAAATCACAAGCCCAAAGATACTGACAACTACTTTACATCCCCGAAAGGTTACGTGAGGATAAGTGTGTGTTTTATGTACCGTCCAGTCCTGAGTTGAGGAGGTGCTCTCCCAGGTCGCAGCCGAACACCCTCTCCTTAAGAATGCCTCTCTGTTTGAGCTTCTGCTTGGTGGGCCTGGACTTCATAAAGGTGCGCAGGAATCCCATCAGCTTGCCGTGCTTCTTAGAAACTGTCAGAGGGGGGCGACAAAGAGCTGCTGAGTATTGACACTACAGTGGGAAACTATTGTGGTGGGTGAGGGGCATGTCTTTGTGTGTGTATGTACATGTGCCTGCAAACATGTGTGAGTGTGTGTATCCACATGTGAATGTTTAACATAAATGTCATCGTCATCAAATATAAAACAGGTGAAAAGACATTAGAAAATAGGAGAGTTTAGTGGGAGCTGGAGCATGGACACTAGTAGGAGGCTGGGTCGTGTTCTGGACCAATGAGTCACAACCACCAACATCATTAGAACAATAAGCAGCAGATTACTTGGACGCATCGTGAGGATGAGGAGGATAATAAACCTGTATCGTCTTCCTCTAAAACAACAACTTGCTTCTCATTTATACAACAAGCTCCATTGTGTTCCTATGATTCTACTCTAAAAACATCCTGACCACTCCTGCATGTGAACAGCCCAAGGCTTGGCTAGTTGTAGAAATGGCTAGTGTACGTTTCCTGGTTGGCTTAAGGGGAAATGTGTTATACAGGCCCTGCATTAAGGGGAGAGATGAGGCGTTAGGAAAGATAAGGACGATGGGGGGGACTCTGATTAGATGACAAATAGATTAATGAGAGTAATTCCATTTCAGTTGTTGTTACCAGCAAGTCTTAGGTACCAAAGCTGAGGAACTGAGAGAGAGAGAAACAGAGAAAGGTAATAGATACAACAGGAAGGCGGTTGGAACACCAGCTAAATACATTTTTGGGGAGTGCGAAGTACAGAACAACAGAGATATACTGTGGTCAGAGATACAAATATGAAGATTGCAAAGATGTTGTGGTGACCACATTAAGCAAGCAAAACAACCTATGGGCTGAGTCATTGTTAAACTATGTAATGTCACGTGATCCGCTGTGTGTATCTGGTTAACACCACAAGGTCATGTATCCTTAAATAAAAAATTGTCTAGAGAAAGATATCATTTTAGAATGTTTACAAGACGAAGATACAAGGGAGAGGGAGGAAAAGTGGCTGTTATATACGGTTCAATTAAATATAATAAGCGATATATGCTGCATGCCAGAAAGAAAACAAGTAACCATGACAGTTAGTACTGCATGTTGTCCTCATTTCAAGCCAGCCCCTGCAAAACCTTCGACACGCTCTGTGGAGACTGAATACTCATACAGTAGTGATTGATTGATTGCGTCTGTTTACCGGATGTAGGAGAGGGAGGTCCTGGTGCGCTGGCGTTAGAGCTGGCTGGATCGCCATCTGGAAACACAAACGTCACTCAATACATCTGACATTGATCTGGTGACACAGTGCAGGTGTACAGGACATTTGGAAAGTATTCATACCCCATGACTTTTTCCACATTGTTACGTTACGTTTTTTTTTTATATCCCTCAAACTACACACAGTACTCCATAATAACAAAGCAAAAACAGCTTTTCATAAATGTTTACAAAATGTATAAAAAAAATAAAAAATGAAATATGACATTCACATAACTATTCAGACCCTTTACTCTGTACATTGTTGAAGCACCTTTGTCAGTGATTACAGCCGAGTCTTCTTGGGTATGACGCTACAAGCTTGGCACACCTGTATTTGGGGAGTTTCTCCAATTCTTCTCTGCAGATCCTCTCAAGCTCTGTCAGGTTGGATGGGGAGCGTCGCTGCACAGCTATTTTCAGGTCTCTCCAGAGATGTTCGATCAGGTTCAAGTTCGGGCTCTGGCTGGGCCACTCAAGGACATTCAGAGACTTGTCCCGAAGCCACTCCTGCGTTGTCTTGGCTGTGTGCTTAGGGTTGTTGTCCTATTGGAAGGTGAACCTTCGCCCCAGTCTGAGGTCCTGAGCGCTCTGGAGCAGGTTTTCATCAAGGATCTCTCTGTACTTTGCTCCATTCATCTTCCCCTCGATCCTGACTAGTCTCCCAGTCACCGCCACTGAAAAACATCCCCACAGCAAGATGCTGCCACCACCATGCTTCACCGTAGGGATGTTGCCAGGTTTCCTCCAGAAGTGATGCTTGGCATTCAGGCCAAAGAGTTCAGTCTTGGTTTTATCAGACCAGAAAATCTTGTTTCTCATGGTCTGAGAGTCTTTAGGTGCCTTTTGGCAAACTCCAAGCGGGCTGTCATGTGCCTTTTACTGAGGAGTGGCTTCCATCTGGCCACTTTACCATAAAGGCCTGATTGATGGAGTGCTGTAGAGATGGGAGAACCTTCCAGAAGGACAACCATCTCCACAGAGGAACTGTAGAGTCCTGTCAAAGTGACCATCGGGTTCTTGGTCACCTCCCTGACGAAGGCCCTTCTCCACCGATTGCTCAGTTTGGCCGGGCGGCCAGCTCTAGGAAGAGTCTTGGTGGTGCCAAACCTCTTCCATTTAAGAATGATGAAGGCCACTGTGTTCTTTTGGTACCCTTTCACAGATCTGTGCCTCGACACAATCCTGTCTCAGAGCTCTATGGACAATTCCTTTGACCTCATGGCTTGGTTTTTGCTCTAACATGCACTGTGGGACCTTTATATAGACAGGTGTGTGCCTTTCCAAATCAAGTTGTAGAAACATCGCAAGGATGATTCATGGAAACAGGATGCACCTGAGCTCAATTTCAAGTCTCATAGCAAAGGGTCTGAATACTTATGTAAATAATGTATTTCTGTATTTTTTGTATCTTTATTTTTTAACCTGTTTTTGCTTTGTCATTATGGGGTATTGTCTATAGATTGATGAGGAAAAACATGTATTTAATACATTTTTGAATAATGTAACAAAATGTGGAAAAAGTCAAGGCGTCTGAGTACTTTCCGAAGGCACTGTATGTGATAATGTACAGTAAGTGGGATTCAGTATGGTGGTGTCATAACGTGTGTGTGTGTGTGTAAGCCACCTATTTTAGCGGCGGACTGAGGCTTCTCGTTGATGAGCTCCACACACTCACTGGGGAAGAAGCCCACCTAAAGTGGGGAAAGACCATCAAAGTAACTGAGGATGACAAGCATGGACACACACACACACACACAATAGCTTACACATGATATAGGTTAAAAAACAAGAGCAAATGAGTTAAAAGAAAAGTAAAAGTTCAGTGAAAATAGAGAACAGTGAAAGAAAGAAAGAGGGAACAAACGAGAAGGGAAAAGGAAGTACAGAAACATGGAGACATGAGATAGTGAATGTAGCCATCATCTGGAGAACTGTTGTTCTGCAGCGGGACTCTTTAGAGTGCGTGAGGGAGACAGGCGTGTGCATGGGGGAGACAGGCGTGTGCATGGGGGAAGACAGGCGTGTGCATGGGGGAAGACAGGCGTGTGCATGGGGGGAGACAGGCGTGTGCATGGGGGGAGACAGGCGTGTGCATGGGGGGAGACAGGCGTGTGCATGGGGGGAGACAGGCGTGTGCATGGGGGGAGACAGGCGTGTGCATGGGGGAAGACAGGCGTGTGCATGGGGGAAGACAGGCGTGTGCATGGGGGAGACAGGCGTGTGCATGGGGGGAGACAGGCGTGTGCATGGGGGGAGACAGGCGTGTGCATGGGGGGAGACAGGCGTGTGCATGGGGGGAGGCAGGCGTGTGCATGGGGGGAGACAGGCGTGTGCATGGGGGGAGACAGGCGTGTGCATGGGGGGAGACAGGCGTGTGCATGGGGGGAGACAGGCGTGTGCATGGGGGGAGACAGGCGTGTGCATGGGGGGAGACAGGCGTGTGCATGGGGGAGACAGGCGTGTGCATGGGGGGAGACAGGCGTGTGCATGGGGGGAGACAGGCGTGTGCATGGGGGGAGACAGGCGTGTGCATGGGGGGAGACAGGCGTGTGCATGGGGGGAGACAGGCGTGTGCATGGGGGGAGACAGGCGTGTGCATGGGGGAGACAGGCGTGTGCATGAGGGAGACAGGGGTGTGCATGAGGGAGACAGGGGTGTGCATGAGGGAGACAGGGGTGTGCATGAGGGAGACAGGGGTGCATGAGGGAGACAGGGGTGTGCATGAGGGAGACAGGGGTGTGCATGAGGGAGACAGGGGTGTGCATGAGGGGAGACAGGGGTGTGCATGGGGGAGACAGGGGTGTGCATGGGGGAGACAGGGGTGTGCATGGGGGAGACAGGGGTGTGCATGGGGGAGACAGGGGTGTGCATGGGGGAGACAGGGGTGTGCATGGGGGAGACAGGGGTGTGCATGGGGGAGACAGGGGTGTGCATGGGGGAGACAGGGGTGTGCATGGGGGAGACAGGGGTGTGCATGGGGAGACAGGGGGTGTGCATGGGGGAGACAGGGGTGTGCATGAGGGAGACAGGGGTGTGCATGAGGGAGACAGGGGTGTGCATGAGGGAGACAGGGGTGTGCATGAGGGAGACAGGGGTGTGCATGAGGGAGACAGGGGTGTGCATGAGGGAGACAGGGGTGTGCATGAGGGAGACAGGGGTGTGCATGGGGGAGACAGGGGTGTGCATGGGGGAGACAGGGGTGTGCATGGGGGAGACAGGGGTGTGCATGGGGGAGACAGGGGTGTGCATGGGGGAGACAGGGGTGTGCATGGGGGAGACAGGGGTGTGCATGGGGGAGACAGGGGTGTGCATGGGGGAGACAGGGGTGTGCATGGGGGAGACAGGGGTGTGCATGGGGGAGACAGGGGTGTGCATGGGGGAGACAGGGGTGTGCATGGGGAGACAGGGTGTGCATGAGGGAGACAGGGGTGTGCATGAGGGAGACAGGGGTGTGCATGAGGGAGACAGGGGTGTGCATGAGGGAGACAGCCAGCGGTGGAAGTCTCCAGTGATTGTGTCGTGTACCTGGAAGCCATGCTTCCCCCTCCACCAGTTAGAGTCCTCTTTGGGTGGCATATCAATTACAGACAGGATGTCTCCCACCTGGAGAGACACACACACACATTAGACAAAGACATTAAACAACCTCCGACTTCAGACAAAGTCTACAGGCAAACGAGACAGATGACTTCATTTAACATCACACACACAACATCTCCCCCCCCCCCCCCCCCCCCCCCAAAAGTACATCAACACACATAATACAGCCTCAGCAGTCAAAACACCAGCCCCAAAACTAAACATTATCCAGACACAACAAGCTGGATCAGGGCATAATGTAGTCCTGCCTGATTTGGCTTTACTCCACTCACACTTATTTCAGATAACAGATAAGGAGAACAGATGAGAAACAGTTGCCATTGCTCACCGGAAGGAGGACAGGGAGGAGATAAGAGACAGACAGAGAAAGAGAGAAAGAGAGAAAGAGAGAAAGAAAGAAAGAAAGAAAGAGAGAGAGAGAGAGAGAGAGAGAGAAGCGCTAAAATGTGCCTCAGTGTTTGGGTCACCCCATTCCAGGGTGCTCTGGCCCAGAAACAGAAAGAGGAGCAGTATGTAGAGCAGTAGGAGAAGAGGACAGGAATAGACAGAACAGGAAGATGGAGGAGGGAAAAAGAAGAAAAAGGAAGGTGACAGCCAAACAGAGAGACCAAGGCCCAGACAGAGGTGACACAGAAATCTGAAAACTATGACTGCCACTAATGTAAATCTCATTTGGTTCTGTGTATCCCTGCAGCAGCTCCATACCTCAATGGAGATCTCGTCGCTGGCCTGCGCCGTGTAGCGCTTGATGACATGAGCAGCGGCGATGGCGGGAACGTTGAGCGAAGCTTCCTCTTTCAGGAGGAACCGATTCCCACGGTTGTCAATCTGGGAGGAACAGCAAACACAAACCTCTGTTGTTTAAGGAATAGACAGGCAAATAATTACACCCCTTTCTCAATATCCCTTAATTATAGTAGTAGGGCTAATGCACAGGTGGTAAGACAAAGCCTGTCTCTCTAGCTATCTCTCTCTCTCACACTCTTCTTTGGTCTTCCCCAACAATTGTCTTCTTTCTCTGGCCAATTTCTTATGTTTCCATGTTTTTACAGCTTATTCTCACCTTCACTCTTTCTTTCAATGTCTTTGGGGGAGGGGCAGCCCCACTCCTTTAAAGAAAACAATTAAAAAGCAGTCCCACCATGTTTTATTTTTAGCTTTATTGAAGAGATAGTACCACCGTGTGAAAGATGGGAGAGGGAGAATCAAAAGGCAGTGGGCCAGATCCGAACCCATGCTGACTCTGGCATATACGTGAGCCGGGGTCAGCGGCTGTAACCACTGGACCACACAGTCCACTCTCTTACGTTTTCTAAAGATACTTTAATAGTCTCACCTCCATCCAGGTGAGCACAGGCCCACAGTTGAGCTTGTTGTCCACGATCATGGAGAGGCGGCTCAGGTACTCCGACAGCAGCGGGGTGAAGATCTGATAAACAACAAAAACAACTGACACAGGACTTTTAACACACAGCTACTGTAGGAGCCGACAGCCATTTACATACATCTACTCCCAGATACCATAGATGAAGACAGGTGACCCAAATATCAACACCTGCTAGAATCAGAGAACAAATGTGTACAGAGACAGACAGGTCACAGACAACGATGACTACATAACCTCGATGAAGGTCATTTCATGTCATTCTCAGAGGTCTTCATGCTAACCTACATCGGTACCATCGACCTACATACAGTACAGAAAAACATTCTACAGCTAATTCAGCCAGAATGCTACATAATCCCCCCCCCCCCCCCAACAAATAAGCTCTCCCACAGTCCCCACTCACCTCTACCCTGTCCCCGATCTCGCTGAGGGGTGGCAGGGGCAGCAGCTGGGAGTAACGCCGGTCGTAGATACACTGGTGGAGGTGAGCATCCAGAGTACGGAACTCCTCATAGGAGCGCCGAACCATCCACGTCTTAGCCTACATCACACAGACAGACAGACAGAGAGAGAGCACGCGAGATAGCGAGAGGGAAAGAAGAGGGGACAGAAATATTCATGTGAGGAGAGCAAGGAAGGGGGGGGGATAAATCAGTCAGGAGGAGAGAGGAAGAGAGACGGGGGAATATATTCCCACTCTGTCAAAGTGTACGTGTTGGTGTGAATGTGTCTGGGTTAAATATAGCCCTGGAGATGTGCGAGCGTGTGTGCGCGTGTTTGACGAGGGTATGTGGCCGTGCCCACTCACCTGGCAGGACACCTGCACCAGGAAAACCAGGTCTTTGGCAGAGCCCGAGTTCCAGCTGGCATCGCTCTGCTCGTTCGCAAACTGCAACTGAGGAACAGAAACACACACATACTCAAGCATGGGTCATGTGTGTAGGTATAGGATACTGCAATACCTAGCACCCTCCTATACCTACACACATGATCAGGATACATTATATCCAGGGAAATCTCAATCCTTGCCTGGTACCTTTTACACAACCTCCCTCCTAGTCACCCAGATTCTGCATCTTCTAATAAAGTAGCCAACTAAATCAGAGATCTTTCAAAATGGCCGACAACATCTCAGCCAGCAAACAGTATTAACGTTTAATGGACTTAACAACGCAGAGAAAGCTGTGAAAAGACAGGCCTGCTAAACTAGTGACATCAGAGCCATGTGTAGCTAATAGAAAGCCTCGGGTGGAGCCGTAGGACACCCATGGGGTTCTGGTGGCCCGGATTTACAAACAAGTGGGCTTCTACAAACAAGCACAAAAGGAAAAACGGTCATGTGTTTTTTTGGGGGAAGAGGAGGAAGAAGTGAGGGCGGTGTTGAGGCTCCAGGCGGATTAAAAGAGAAAATACTTTCATCTGAAATGAGACAGGCAGTGTTGTGGACCTCGGACCTTCACATCACATCCACTATGACTAACGCCTCAGAGAGAGATACACAGAGAGAGAGATACACAGAGAGACAGAGAGAGAGGGATAAAGAGGAGAGACTCAGTGGAGAGAGGTAGAAAGAGGGGGAGAGGGATAAAGAGGAGAGACTCAGCCCTGGAGATGTTGCTACTCTCATCTCTCCACTGTGCCCACCCCCTTCCACATCTAGCCCACAGTCCCGACGCATTCTGACAGGAACACCCACAGTCCCGACGCAGTCTGACAGGAACACCCACAGTCCCGACGCAGTCTGACAGGAACACCCACAGTCCCGACGCATTCTGACAGGAACACCCACAGTCCCGACGCATTCTGACAGGAACACCCACAGTCCCGACTAGAGGTCGACCGATTAATCGGAATGGCCGATTAATTAGGGCCGATTTCAAGTTTTCATAACAATCGGTAATCGGTATTTTTTGGCCACCGATTTGCCGATTTTTTTTGTTTGTTTTTTTATTTTTATTTACACCTTTATTTAACTAGGCAAGTCAGATTAAGAACACGTTCTTATTTACAATGACGGCCTAGAAACGGGGGTTAACTGCCTTGTTCAGGGGGGATTTGTTTTTGCAACCTTCGGTTACCAGTCCAACGCTCTAACCACCTGCCTTACATTGCACTCCACAAGGATTAACAGGCTGACTACCTGTAACGTGAGGGCAGCAAGAAGCAAAGGTAAGTTGCTAGCTAGCATTAGACTTATAAAAAACTATCAATCTTAACATAATCACTAGTTAACTACACATGGTTGATGATATTACCAGTTTATCTAACGTGTCCTGCGTTGCATATGATCGATGCGGTGCCTGTTAATTTTCATCGAATCACAGCCTACTTCGACAAACGGGTGATGATTTAACAAGCGCTTTTGCAAAAAAAGTACTGTCGTTGCACCAATGTACCTAACCATAAACATCAATGCCTAACAGGAATATTTAGACTTAGTCACCCGTTAGATAAAATACGGAACGGTTCCGTATGTCACTGAAAGAAAAAAACTTTTGTTTTCAAGATGATAGTTTCCAGATTCGACCATATTAATGACCCAAGGCTCGTATTTCTGTGTGTTTATTATATTATAATTAAGTCTATGATTTGATAGAGCAGTCTGACTGAGCGGTGGTAGGCAGCAGCAGGCTCGTAAGCATTCATTCAAACAGCCCTTCGCTGTGCTTCAAGCATTGCGCTGTTTATGACTTCAACCTGGGTAGGTATAATTAGTGGAACGTTCCAACAGGAATCTATTCCAAAAACTTTGTAAATAACAAGGTTTCCAAAAAACAACGCATACAAAGTTGTATAGCGGCAGAATAAGATACCGGGTAGGGAGTGGTCTATTTCATTGCGTTTTTCACTCATCACGTTTATTCCGAAAAATGTCTGTCCTCACATGTCTGTTTGCCTATAGACAAACATTAAGAATAAGCTACGTGGTGAGATGATGCCTATTCGGCAGCTAGTTAGCTAGGTTTGTATGCGTTGCTACTTTGTATGCGTTGTTGGTTGGCAACTTTTTACTTTACGTTTTTTGGAACAGATTCCTGTTGGAACGTTCCACAAATTATACCCACCCCTTCAAGCCTGTCAACTCCCAAGATTAGGCTGGTGTAACCGATGTGAAATGGCTAGCTAGTTAGCGGGGTGCGCGTTAATAGCGTTTCAAACGTCACTCGCTCTGAGACTTGGAGTAGTTTTTTCCCTTCCTCTGCATGGGTAACGCTGCTTCGAGGGTGGCTGTTGTCGATGTGTTCCTGGTTTGAGCCCAGGTAGGAGCGAGGAGAGGGACGGAAGCTATACTGTTACACTGGCAACACTAAAGTGCCTATAAGAACATCCAATAGTCAAAGGTATATGAAATACAAATCGTATAGAGAGAAATAGTCCTATAATTCCTATAGTAATATAACAACTACAACCTAAAACTTCTTACCTGGGAATATTGAAGACTCATGTTGAAAGGAACCACTAGCTTTCATATGTTCCCATGTTCTGAGCAAGGCACTTAAACATTAGCTTTCTTACATGTCACATATTGCACTTTTACTTTCTTCTCCAACACTTTGGTTTTGCATTATTTAAACCAAATTGAACATGTTTCATTATTTATTTGAGGCTAAATTGATTTTATTGATGTATTATATTAAGTTAAAATAAGTGTTCATTCAGTATTATTGTAATTATAAAAAGAAAAGAAAAGAAAATCGGCCGATTAAATCGGTATCGGCCTTTTCGGTCCTCCAATAATCGGTATTGGTACCGGCGTTGAAAAATCATAAATCGGTCAACCTCTAGTTCCGACGCATTCTGACAGGAACACCCACAGTATAGACATGCGGTAACACACACACACACACACACACCCCCACAGTACAGACATGCAGTAACACACACAGACCCACAGTACAGACATGCAGTAACACACAGACCCACAGTAGAGACATGCAGTAACACACACACACACACACACACAATACAGACATGCAGTAACACACACACTACAGACATGCAGTAACACACACACACACACACACACAGACATGCAGTAACACACACCCACCCACAGTACAGACATGCAGTAACACACACCCACAGTACAGACGTGCAGTAACACACACCCACAGTACAGACGTGCAGTAACACACACACACACACCCACAGTACAGACATGCAGTAACACACACACCCTCAGTACAGACATGCAGTAACACACACACACATAGTACAGACATGCAGTAACACACACACACCCACAGTGAGACCTGTATTGTGAGGTCATTAGGAGAGTCTGTCAGTCGAGTTCACATGTGATCATCACTACAGTAACATTACAGCATGAGGCTGGGGTTACCATCACTACAGTAACATTACAACATGAGGCTGGGGTTACCATCACTACAGTAACATTACAACATGAGGCTGGGGTTGTCGTCACTACAGTAACATTACAGCATGAGGCTGGGGTTACCGTCACTACAGTAACATTACAGCATGAGGCTGGGGTTACCGTCACTACAGTAACATTACAGCATGAGGCTGGGGTTACCGTCACTACAGTAACATTACAGCATGAGGCTGGGTTTACCGTCACTACAGTAACATTACAGCATGAGGCTGGGTTTACCGTCACTACAGTAACATTACAGCATGAGGCTGGGTTTACCGTCACTACAGTAACATTACAGCATGAGGCTGGGTTTACCGTCACTCCAGTAACATTCCAACATGAGGCTGGGGTTACCGTCACTACAGTAACATTACAGCATGAGGCTGGGATTACCATCACTACAGTAACATTACAACATGAGGCTGGGGTTACCATCACTACAGTAACATTACAACATGAGGCTGGGGTTACCATCACTACAGTAACATTACAGCATGAGGCTGGGGTGTCGTCACTACAGTAACATTACAGCATGAGACTGGGGTTACCATCACTACAGTAACATTACAGCATGAGGCTGGGGTTACCGTCACTACAGTAACATTACAGCATGAGGCTGGGGTTACCGTCACTACAGTAACATTACAGCATGAGACTGGGGTTACCGTCACTACAGTAACATTACAGCATGAGACTGGGGTTACCGTCACTACAGTAACATTACAACATGAGGCTGGGGTTACCATCACTACAATAACATTACAGCATGAGGCTGGGGTTGTCGTCACTACAGTAACATTACAGCATGAGGCTGGAGTTACCGTCACTACAGTAACATTACAGCATGAGGCTGGGGTTACCATCACTACAGTAACATTACAGCATGAGGCTGGGGTTACCGTCACTACAGTAACATTACAACATGAGGCTGGGGTTACCATCACTACAGTAACATTACAGCATGAGGCTGGGGTTCTAATACAGGCCTCTGGAACATCCATAAGGACCTACGACATTAGTAATAGACATGGCTAAAACACACTTCATTTACAGTCAGCCAAGCAAGACATCTTTGTAGTTTACATTTCTAAAATGGGCATTTTAGCCCGCACGCACAGTCTTGTGTCCAGTCTAGCTACCTGTCCCAGACCTGCTGTTTTCAACCCTCTAGAGACAGCAGGAGCGGTAGAGATACTCTGAATGATCGGCTATGAAAAGCCAACTGACATTTACTCCTGAGGTGCTGACCTGTTGCACCCTCTACAACCACTGTGATTATTATTATTATTATTTGACCCTGCTGGTCATCTATGAACATTTGAACATCTTGGCCATGTTCTGCTATAATCTCCACCCGGCACAGCCAGAAGAGGACTGGCCACCCCTCGTAGCCTGGTTTCTTCCTAGGTTCTGGCCTTTCTACCTTTTCCTATCCACCGTGCTTCTACACCTGTATTGCTGGCTGTTTAGGTTTTTAGGCTGGGTTTCTGTACAGCACTTTGTGACATCAGCTGATGTAAGAAGGGCTTTATAAATACATTTGATTGATTGATTGTGTCAAAACCTACCTCGATGGAGCCAAACTCCACATTGTCATAGTGGAAGTGGGCACAGTCAACGAGCTTAGGGAAGTGGCCTTTCACAACAGACAGCCTGAGATAGAAACACACACAGCAGTCAGATTAGATTAAATAACAGCATTATACAGTCACAGAGTGTCACAATACAGAGAATCTGTTTGTCTTGAACAGCAGCAGACCAACACTGTTCTAACATTATTGCAGTAGTAGAAGCCCTGTATACAGTCTGTGTTTGGGTGAATTAGTAGGCCTACACTTAGGTTAGCAGTGAAGCTCCAAGACAAACAAAGCTGTAGCTATGGGAGCTTGACAGTGACCGTTGGTTCTCGTTTGAACAGAAACCACCCTGAGCAGACTGCTTTGCATGTCCCTACTCTCAAAACGCACACACTGGCTGTGGCAGTTCCATTGCATGGTGATTTTTGCAGCTCGATGTTTGTCATGAATCTTGCCCTGCAGGCAGAAGTGAGCGATTTCTGCTAGATGGGCCAGCTGCAATGTCAAATTTGGCTATATTGTAAAAATGTATGAAAACAAAAATGCGCTTTTGGTCTTAAATTTAAAGGTTAGGCATTAGGTTTAGCGGTGTGGTTAAGGTTAGGTTTTATGCCAACCTGCGGTGACCAGGGCCAGACTTTATCAGTGACATCACTCACTCCTCTAAGCTTCACATCACATCAACCTCACCACAGCCAGAGGGAAATGAAACTGGGGAACTTCCTGTTTCACAGCACTGCGTGGTCTGTAAGGGAAGTTCTGAGGTTCCCTGTATGTGTATAAACTTCTCTCCGACCCGTGTCTCCACAGAAATGGTTTAATACCTGACAGGTATGTCCATACAAGGGCATTCATCACAGAGCACAGCTACAAAGTATAGTGACCCTGAAATACTACAGTGTATATAATATACACCCTTCCTCTCAGTCTATGCTTGGCATCCCTTGTCTGGCACCAAAGTTCCATCGGTGCCTAAAGGTTCACGTTTCACACCACTTCTGCGTCCTGTAACTACACTGCAGTCACATTTCCCTCGTGCAGGTCAGCAGTGTACTTGTTCCACCCTCTTTAAAATGATCTTTATCTGTTCCAATCCACCCTCAGTGAAATGATTAAGACCCAGAGGGCAGTGTGCCAGTCTTAGTGGCAGTATCACCTCTTGCTCATCTTCCCCTTCAAGTTGGCAGTGGTGCCCACGGAGCGGGTAGCGGGCTCCCCGGAAGTGTCCAGATTATTGGTGCTCCAAGCCTTAGGGAGGGAGATGAGGAAAGAGAGTTAGTAAAACACGACAGTCAACAGGCCACGTTACATGGTGTCTGTCTGTCTGTCTGTCTGTCTGTCTGTCTGTCTGTCTGTCTGTCTGTCTGTCTGTCTCCAGGGGTGGTGGTCAAGACTGTACCTCAAAGGGAGATGGGGAGGACACGAGTCTTAAGACATCTAGAGATCTCCTGGTTGATATCTACTATAGTCAAAGTATGGTTTATAGGCTACACCATCTACAAAATCTCTTCCTTCTTGACGGTGATTTGACTCTGTCAAAGCAACTTCCTCAGCCCCATGACGTCCCTCCTGACTACAGTACATAACATGCAGAAGATACTTACACAAACACAGCACAACTAACACCACTGCAGAGGACAGAGCAAACTGTAGTAGTGGTAGCTGTGTGATTCTACTTCACATTGTGTAGCCTATATAAGCTGTTAGTTAGTAAATCCCTGTCCCTCTGCGCGTATCCAGTCCTTCCTGTCAGGATCTGCATGATGCAGCAGCGATCACACAGCGGAGCTGAATGTGCCCTGACTCATACTGACTCAACAGCAGGTGGAAACACAGCTCTTACCGTCACACGGTTCACACCTTCACAGGCCCTACGGCAAGCCAGACACACACCCCTCCTCTCCCTCTGGCTTTAGGGCTACCTTCACTCATCTCTAAAACCAGCATGCAGCCATGTAATCGTCATCACAAATGAACGAAAGACAAATATTTGTCCCTCTTTCCCTCCTTACCTCTCTCTCTCAATGTCATTATCCACCTCCTTTCCATATTATCCAGCTGATGAATGCAAACACACAACACACCCACACAAACAGGTAGCAGCACTGATGAGCTGTCAACCACCAGCGGAAACGAACATCAATCACTCACTGTGTGTGTGTGTGTGTGTGTGTGTACGTAAACATGCCATTTTTCACACATGACCAGTGTATATTACACCCATAAGGCTTTGGTAGAGGCTAACTGAAGTCATTTGTCTGTGGTCAGGGAAATATTTCCCAAATAGACTCAGAGGCAGCAGGTAGCCTAGTGGTTAGAGCGTTGTTACCGAAAGGTTGCTGGATCGAATCCCCGAGCTGACAAGGTAAAAATCTGTCATTCTGCCCCTGACCAAGGCAGTTAACCCACTGTTCCCTGGTAGGCCGTCATTGTAAATAAGAATTTGTTCATAACTGACTTGCCTAGTTAAATAAAAATAAATAAATAAAATAGGCAGGGTTGTCACCCCCATGAGATGAATTGGTGACAACCATCTCCATTCACAACATAGACAGTGAGAAATGGTTTTGCCCAGATGGGGGGAGGATGAGATGGGAATTAGGCTAAAAGTATGTGGATGAGTGACTCCTGATTCTCCTTCAAATACTCAAATGGGATCAAAAATCAAAGCCCCATGTTCAGAAGCTAAAGGCCTCTACCTGAACAAGTGTAATAGAATCTACCGCTTTCTCAGAGAGTCTTACAACGTCTCACTCTCACATGCCAACAGCAACTGTGACAATAACAGACTGGATACAGTTTGGAAGGGTGCAAGCCAGGTTCAAGATCAGATTCTCCACTACTCGGCATGTCATGGGCTCCTGCAACACCTTTAAAAGGTGTTGGAAATAAAAGTAGTGATGGAAATTTCACAATTCTTTACCTAGACCAGCAATGAAAACGCCTGGGCTTTTAAAACCTTCCCAGTTGTGAATCACTGTGATTGGGGACAGTGTGTCTGTTCACTGGTTATTCCTCAGCAGAAGCAGAGGATGCAGAGCTGGATAGAGTACTGCAGCTCCAGGGAATAACATCACTCCTCAGAGTACTGGCCTAGGATCAGTACTACTCCTCCCGGGACTGACCTTACCCACACAAACTGGTCCTGGTCTATCGCTTAGGGACAACTGACATCCTCACCGTTCCTGGGTGTGTGGGCGAGCGAGCACCTGGCATAGGCTTGCTGTGGTAAATTGAGCCTGGACAGCCCTGCTTCCACCTGGTGTGTGTGTGTGTGTGTGTGTGTGTGTACGCGCTCAGCGGGGCCCTTAGAGGCTGAAAGCACTGGGGCTAAACTGGACACAGCTAGGCTTCATCAGAATACATCAGCGCTGCATCACTTCAGCATTGAGTGTATCACAC
This sequence comes from Salmo trutta, assembly GCF_901001165.1. Lineage (NCBI taxonomy): Eukaryota > Metazoa > Chordata > Actinopteri > Salmoniformes > Salmonidae > Salmo > Salmo trutta. The sequence goes on along the minus strand of NC_042993.1, from coordinate 13,417,987 downwards.
ACCAAGATGTGTCTGTTCAGCCCTCAGTACAGCCCGGCCCCTCAGCCTCGACTCAATCCCTCTGACAACGTGGCAACAGCAGAGAAACTCAACGAGCTGAGAGCCCATCATTACAAAGCAGGGGATAATGTATTTATAGACAAGAACCCTGGCCTGTATCCAGTCTGCACTGACTGTCTGCAACATGCATTCATTCCATCTCCAACATTCTAACACCTTAGTTTCCCTACTCGACTGGTACATTAATGGAGGCTAACGGTCCTTAGCGGAGCACGTAGAGGACCCCGTCATGTCGTTGCTCTTCCAGTAACTCCATACCCCTCTTCACTCTACACCAGGCTAGAGTTTCACGGGCAGCCAGTATGGAACAATAGGCACCTGAAACTGGATCTGCCATGGAAGCCACCGCTTCCAAACAACAGCTAGTCGGTCAGAGACACAGGCAGGCGGTCAGAGCAGAGCAGTATCCACACAGCCTTCAGGGACAATACCAGCCGTTAATCCTAAGAGACTAGGCTCTAGTAGGTATTGTTGTACAGCAACAACACAGAGAGGTCTTCTTCAGACCAAAACCAAAGACATGAGAATCCTAATGGCATTCAGGCAGGGTAATAACCCCTGCAGGCATTCACTCTCACACCCCCTCATTGCTTCCACAGCAGCCCTCTCTCTCTCCACCTCCTGTTCTCTACCTTCTGCATCCTCCTCTTCTTGAACATATTGAGGACCCTTCCCAACCCTTTCAAGGGGGGCGGGGGTTCTTTTTAGATGTTGGTGTAGTCCATCTCCAGTGCTATGTTTCTCCTCTGTCCATCACCATCGGTCTCCCATGGTTACCTCCACCCAGCCAGTGCATTCTGCTCCGAGGGACAGGTAAGTGGACCTAGCATACCTGGCGGTTACGTCTGTGTGCGTGTGCACAGACACATACTTGACTGTTGAATATTTCATGGTGTGAACACACACAGCGATCTGAACCCTGGGCCATTGCCAGAGCTCAGGCTTCTCAGCTGTTCTGTGAGAGGGGCAGGAGCCGGACTGACGGGTGGTCGGGCGACAACTGCCAGTTACACAGGGCAACAACCTCCACATCATAGCAAAACCACATAAGGGGGCTATAAAAAGGTGTCACGTTTAATGCTTCGACAAGGCCAAGAGGAGGGAGTCTTGGTTGTACGGAGAAGAACTGTATAGTAGGCTGACCTAGAAACCGTGTTGTGTTGAGTCTAGAGGATCCAGCATGCTATATAAACCCCCTCTCAGTTTAGACATCTTTAAATGATAAGCCCTGGTTCTCTCAGTAAGGCCGCTGTCCTCACATCTCACCTCATAGTTTGAATGTTTGTGCCCTAATCCAACAGCAACAGTCCATGTAATGCATGCCTGGTATTCCAGCCTCTCTTTAGGGACCGGGAAAACAGGAACTCTGATCTCGTTTGGGAAGAGCGGCTGCAGTTGTTCAGCACCATGTCTAACCAGTGTCCACCCAGTGTCTAACCAGTGTCCACCCAGTGCCTAACCAGTGTCCACCCAGTGCCTAACCAGTGTCCACCCAGTGCCTAACCAGTGTCCACCCAGTGCCTAACCAGTGTCTAACCAGTGTCCACCCAGTGCCTACCCAGTGCCTACCCAGTGTCCAACCAGTGTCCAACCAGTGTCTACCCAGTGTCTACCCAGTGCCTAACCAGTGTCCACCCAGTGTCTAACCAGTGTCCACCCAGTGCCTACCCAGTGTCTACCCAGTGTCCAACCAGTGTCCAACCAGTGTCTACCCAGTGTCTACCCAGTGCCTAACCAGTGTCCACCCAGTGTCCACCCAGTGTCCACCCAGTGTCCACCCAGTGTCCACCCAGTGTCCAACCAGTGTCCAACCAGTGTCCACCCAGTGTCCACCCAGTGTCCACCCAGTGCCTACCCAGTGCCCACCCAGTGCCCACCCAGTGCCCACCCAGTGTCCACCCAGTGTCCACCCAGTGTCCACCCAGTGCCTACCCAGTGTCTACCCAGTGTCAAGCAGTGTTGGGGAGTAGTGAACTACATGTAGTTCAACAAGTAACTGAAACTACCACCAACTTGAAAATGTAGTTAACTAAATTCCAATCTTGGTAGTGTTTTAGTACATAGTTAATTACTTTTTTTGTTGCCATGTAGCGGTGTAGCTAACTACTGGAACTATACACTACTCTTCTTGCAAATAGAAAAGAAGATATGGCTGAAGTAGACAAGAATTTCCTTTCTTTTTTGGCATCAGCCCTTCCCCTAATTCTCATTTAAAAGACAGTTTTTGTGTTTAATATGCACATTCTGTTATCTTACTTCAGAGAGATCTGTTTTAAATTTAAGTCAATGACATTTCAGATTTTGATATGATAATTTATCACAAAGTAGTTTGGATCTAGTGAACTACTTTTTCAAAGTAACTCTAGTGTAGTTTTTCTTCCTCCAGTGTGAAGTAATTGGTAGCTTCGTAATCAATATTTTCAGAGGATCTTCCCCAACACTGGTACAAAGTCATCCATTGCTGGGTAGTTTCTGGTCCATAACTATGTGCCATAATGAACATTTCCCACTGTTCTGTGGCAAACAGTGCCACACAGAGACATGACCACCATGGAGACATTCAGGGGAACAAGACAAAACAAGCATGCATACTGTACAGGCCACAGAGATAACATAGATAGAATGTCTCCCCAGAATAGCAGATCACTCACACCACACTGGGTAAAGCCACACACACACAGATGTTATCGTGCTGACGACATACAGAGGTTGACAATACTTGTAATAATTGTTTACCGCATGCACAAGTATGTATATTTACACACATGTGCAGACAGACCACCACACCACACATAGACAGGCACAATACGTACCCACAGACATAAAGAGGTGCATACAGACAGTTTGGGTAGACGGAGACTTACCAGACATGACTGTCCGGCTCATAGCGCGTATAAACATGGTGCATTTCCCAACCCACTGGGGTCACGACACTTCACACAGAAAAAGAAAACGAAGGAAGCACATTTAATTTCCGTCCCTTCATACAAGAGGCTTATTGTGTGTAGACAAGAGACAATACACTCTAGACTGCTTCCTTGAGGGATTTGAGTAAGTTGAGTTCAAAGTTGATTCCGGAGAGAAAGTCAGACTTTTGTTTAGCCTAATTGTTTGAGAGTAAAAAATAAAATAAAAACATAAATAAATAAAAACAATTCTATTGAGCTTTGCTGTAACACCAAGTGGCCTGTGTTGAGAGCTGGAGCGAGAGGACTTGGCTGACTGTTCACGCTCCATCAGAAAGAGCCAAACCTTAACCAACCAGCCCTGATTTAACGTAACAAGGCCATGCATCAACACCACTGCTCTGAAAGCCTTCTCCACTCTGACACAATTAAAAGATCACTTGATTCCCACACAGTACTATTAGAGGGATGATTCTATCTAACCCATAACCCAGAGAGAAACATATCTCAAATGCCTATGCTGGTTTTGAATACTCCTCTATGCTGACAACAACCCTTGGTATTTCGATAAGTCAGTCACATACCATTTCTAACAGGCTAACCTGTGAGGCTGTCAACATCATTGTGCTTGGGCTTTCCAGTATTACAACAGAGTGAAGTGTTGTCACACTGTCTGTGTCTGTCTGTGTCTCAGGGGAGTTGGCTCATCTAGTTAGTTGGAGGTGGGAGAGGAGCAGACAGACATGGGTCACACACAGGGGTCAACATGCTGAGGAAATGGGTTAAATGTGACAGTTTTGTTCCTTCTAGAGTATGCCTAAGTCATGTGTGTATATAAGATTTGGCGTGGCTATGCTGTGTGTTTGCGTGTGTAGGGGGGTGGGCTTGAGGTTCAAGGCACATTTGAAAAGTATCAAAGAGTATCAGTGAAGCTTTCTCTGGGAGGGGGAGTATTCTGCTGCTATGTAACAATGCCCCTTAAAAAAAAACGTACAAAAAAACAATGCCATTGATTTGAATGTGTGTGTAGGAGGGAATTCTCTGCAAGTGAATCTGCCCAATGATCATTCCATTATAGCCTCTGCCATTCAACTCCTACAATGGTCCCAAGTCACATGGTTAGGCTTAGTAAATGTAGGGAGTTGGGCTAGGCCTACTCTACCCTATGAATCACACGAGTGATGTTGTTCCATGAACCTTACTAAGTCACAGGCATGGAGTGTGTTTAAAATGTTCACTAGAGTCAGTGGGCAGCCTGTTGGTCTGTGCAGAGCAGAGCAGACGTTGGTGTTTGTGATGTGGGAAGTGAGGCTCCATGCTTTCTAGTCAGCCAGAGCCTTACCAACAGTTGCCGAGATCTTCCGTCATGTGGGCAGCATCGCTATGGTAACGCAGCGTGTTTTTGCATGTCAGGCCGCGAGAGGGAGATTGTGTGCTTTCTTGCGCTTATAAAAGGACTGCATGGATAAGATTTAGGTGGACAGGATGTCAGAGTAGGATAAGAGATTGTGTGTGGATGTGCATGCTAGAGTGTGTGTGTGTGTGTGTGTGTGTGGATGTGCATGCTAGAGTGTGTGTGTGTGTGTGTGTGTGTGCATGCTAGAGTGTGTGTGTGGATGTGCATGCTAGAGTGTGTGTGTGGATGTGCATGCTAGAGTGTGTGTGTGTGTGTGTGTGTGTGTGTGTGTGGATGTGCATGCTAGAGTGTGTGTGTGTGTGTGTGTGTGTGTGTGGATGTGCATGCTAGAGTGTGTGTGTGTGTGTGTGTGTGGATGTGCATGCTAGAGTGTGTGTGTGTGTGTGTGGATGTGCATGCTAGAGTGTGTGTGTGTGTGTGTGTGTGTGTGTGTGTGTGTGTGGATGTGCATGCTAGAGTGTGTGTGTGTGTGTGTGTATGCTAGAGTGTGTGTGTGTGTGGATGTGCATGCTAGAGTGTGTCACAGGGAAAGAAAAATAATGGTGTGAGAGCCTGATTCAACTACTTCTATCCTTGTGCGATTGAGAGGGTTTAAGCAGGATCAAATGTGCTTGACTGTGTGGGGTGAACTGGACGGTGTGTGTGCAGGGGTATGTGAGCAACATGAGTGTGTGCTTCTCTCATTCCTCTACTGACTCTGAACTTGACACAGAAGTTGGTATAGCAACAGTGGCCAGCAACTGTCTCATGCCTGTAGGTGTGTTGAGTGAAGTGGGTCTCACACACACACACAGAGATTTAACACATATGCACCATATACTTATTAGAGGTCAAACGATTAATCGGAATGGCCGATTTCAAGTTTTCATAACAATCGGTAATCGGTATTTTTGGCCACCAATTTGCCGGTTTTTTTTGTCACACCTTTATTTAACTAGGCAAGTCAGATTAAGAACACATTCTTATTTTCAATGATGGCCTAGGAACGAGGGTTAACTGCCTTGTTCAGGCGGGATTCGGGGATTCGTTTTGCAACCTTCCGGTTACTAGTCCAACGCTCTAACCACCTGCCTTACATTGCACTCCACGAGGAGCCTGCATGGCAGGCTGACTACCTGTTACGCGAGGGCAGCAAGAAGCCAAGGTAAGTTGCTAGCTAGCATTAAACTTATCTTATAAAAAACGATCAACCTTAACAATCACTAGTTAACTACACATGGTTGATGATATTACTAGTTTATCTAGCATGTCCTGCGTTGCATATAATCGATGCGGTGCCTGTTAATTTCTCATCGAATCACAGCCTACTTCGACAAACGGGTGATGATTTAACAAGCGCATTTGTGAAAAAAGCACTGTCGTTGCACCAATGTACCTAACCATAAACATCAATGCCTTTCTTTAAAATCAATACACAAGTATATATTTTTAAACCTGCGTATTTAGTTAATATTACCTGCTAACATGAATTTGTGTCACTTCTCTAGCGTTCCGTGCAAGCAGTCAGGGTATATACAGCAGTTTGGGCCGCCTGGCTCATTGCGGACTGTGTGAAGTCCATTTATTCCTAAAAGGCCGTAATTCATTTGCCAGAATTGTACATAATTATGACATAACATTGAAGATTGTGCAATGTAACAGGAATATTTAGACTTAGGGATGCCACCTGTTAGATAAAATACGGAACGGTTCCGTATTTCATTAAAATAATAAACGTTTCGTTTTCGAAAAGATCGTTTCCGGATTCGACCATATTAATGACTAAAGGCTCGTATTTCTGTGTGTTATTATGTTATAATTAAGTCTATGATTTGATATTTGATAGAGCAGTCTGACTGAGCGATGGTATGCAGCAGCAGGCTCGTAAGCATTCATTCAAACAGCACCTTTGTGCGTTTTGCCAGCAGCTCTTCGCAATTCTTCAAGCATTGCACTGTTTATGACGTCAAGCCTATCAACTCCCAAGATTAGGCTGGAGTAACCGATGTGAAATGGCTAGCTAGTTAGCGGGTGCGCACTAGTAGCGTTTCAAATGTCACTCGCTCTGAGACTTGGAGTAGTTGTTCACCTTGCTCTACATGGGTAACGCTGCTTCGAGGGTGGCTGTTGTCGATGTGTTCCTGGTTCGAGCCTAGGTAGAAGCGAGGAGAGGGACGGAAGCTATACTGTTACACTGGCAATACTAAAGTGCCTATAAGAACATCCAATAGTCAAAGGTATATGAAATACAAATCGTATAGAGAGAAATAGTCCTATAATAACTACAACCTAAAACTTCTTACCTGGGAATACTGAAGACTCATGTTAAAAGGAACCACCAGCTTTCATATGTTCTCATGTTCTGAGCAAGGAACTTAAACGTTAGCTTTCTTACATGGCACTTATTGCACTTTTACTTCTCCAACACTTTGTTTTTGCATTATTTAAACAAAATTGAACATGTTTCATTATTTATTTGAGGCTAAATTGATAGTATTTATGTATTATATTAAGTTAAAATAAGTGTTCATTCATTATCGTAATTCTCATTATTACAAATAAATAAATCAACGGTTTAAAAAAAAAATTAAATCGGCAGCGGCTTTTTTTGAGTCCTCCAATAATCGGTATCGGCGTTGAAAAATCATAAATCGGTCGACCTCTAATACTTATGACGACTGAAAAACAACAAGCTCAAAACCACTCTGCATAAATCAATCCTGACAAATCTCTCATAACTAAATCCCTGGCAAGCTATTATTACGATGATTGTTTTGTCTCTGCCTCTCTGCTCTCTGAGGCTCAGCAGGTGTCCTGGATCTTGACCCCAAAAGAAGACAATAGGATAGAGGGTCAGTCAAGCAGAAGAAGAGCCATTTGTTATTGTCCCCTTTCTCCCACGGTCAGTAAACCGCCCCACTCCAAGCGTCGCTGTCTTCACAGTCAAGGAGTCTTGGGTCTGTCCTCTTCTCGTTTGGCTTGGGTTGGTTGGGTGGGTGGGTTTGGCTTGGGTTGGTTGTGTGGGGTGGGTTTGGCTTGGTTGGGTGTGTGGGTGGGTTTGGCTTGGTTGGGTGGGTTTGGCTTGGGTTGGTTGTGTGGGGTGGGTTTGGCTTGGGTTGGTTGGTTGGGTGGGTCCGGCTTGGGTTGGTTGGTTGTGTGGGGTGGGTTTGGGTTGGTTGTGTGGGGTGGGTTTGGTTGGGTGGGTTTGGCTTGGTTGGGTGGGGTGGGTTTGGCTTGGGTTGGTTGGGCTTGGTTGGGTGGGTTTGGCTTGGTTGGGTGGGTCCGGCTTGGGTTAGTTGTGTGGGGTAGGTTTGGCTTGGGTTGGTTGTGTGGGGTGGGTTTGGCTTGGCTTGGCTTGGTTGTGTGGGGTGGGTTTGGCTTGGTTGTGTGGGGTGGGTTTGGCTTGGGTTGGTTGGTTGGGTGGGTCCGGCTTGGGTTGGTTGTGTGGGGTGGGTCCGGCTTGGGTTGGTTGTGTGGGGTGGGTTTGGCTTGGTTGTGTGGGGTGGGTCCGGCTTGGGTTGGTTGTGTGGGGTGGGTCCGGCTTGGGTTGGTTGTGTGGGGTGGGTCCGGCTTGGGTTGGTTGGTTGGGTGGGTCCGGCTTGGGTTGGTTGTGTGGGATGGGTTTGGCTTGGGTTGGTTGGTTGGGTGGGTCCGGCTTGGGTTGGTTGTGTGGGATGGGTTTGGCTTGGTTGTGTGGGGTGGGTTTGGCTTGGGTTGGTTGTGTGGGGTGGGTTTGGCTTGGGTTGGTTGTGTGGGGTGGGTTTGGCTTGGGTTGGTTGTGTGGGTTTGGCTTGGTTGTGTGGGGTGGGTCCAGCTTGGGTTGGTTGTGTGGGGTGGGTTTGGCTTGGGTTGGTTGTGTGGGGTGGGTTTGGCTTGGGTTGGGTTGTGTGGGGTGGGTTTGGCTTGGCTTGTGTGGGGTGGGTTTGGCTTGGTTGTGTGGGGTGGGTTTGGCTTGGTTGTGTGGGGTGGGTTTGGCTTGGGTTGGTTGTGTGGGTGGGTTTGGCTTGGGTTGGTTTGTGTGGGGTGGGTTTGGCTTGGGTTGGGTTGTGTGGGGTGGGTTTGGCTTGGGTTGGGTTGTGTGGGGTGGGTTTGGCTTGGTTGTGTGGGGTGGGTTTGGGTTGGGTTGGTTGTGTGGGGTGGGTTTGGCTTGCGTTGGTTGTGTGGGGTGGGTTTGGCTTGGGTTGGTTTGTGTGGGGTGGGTTTGGCTTGGGTTGGGTTGTGTGGGGTGGGTTTGGCTTGGGTTGGTTGTGTGGGGTGGGTTTGGCTTGGGTTGGTTGTGTGGGGTGGGTTTGGCTTGGGTTGGTTGTGTGGGGTGGGTTTGGCTTGGGTTGGTTGTGTGGGGTGGGTTTGGCTTGGGTTGGTTGTGTGGGGTGGGTTTGGCTTGGGTTGGTTGTGTGGGGTGGGTTTGGCTTGGGTTGGGCTGAATGGGATGATGATAACGGGAAAACCCAGAGTAGAAAGCCTGGCCGCATGTTCCATCAAACATAGATAAGAGGAAGACTACTTCTGTCTTCTGAGTGACAACCTTGCCAACAGAGAATACTACAGCCCAAAAGGTGAATGTCTGTTTGCGTAACCCAGCTGCTCCAAAAGTTTTGCTTGTTGTCTAGAACTTCCCCTGCTACTCCTCCATGCTCCATCCCCTGCTTCTCTCACTCCTCCATTTCACTCACTTTCTGTATGAAAGAGGACAATGAGAATCCCTCACACTTCTCCACCCTTCTTTCCTTCCTTCCCTCTTTCTCCAGGGGGAAGAATAGGTTCAAAGAGTGTCCTTTCATGCTCACTCTCTCCCTCCTCCTCTCTTTCGTTGCGACCCAGTGTAATAGAAGTGTCAGCCCCTCTTTCTCTGAGGACTGAATAAGTGGGTAATGTTGGAAGACGGATCTTGGGAGAATTCGGGGGAGGCGGGGTGAGGATGAACGGCATCACAAATCTGCTCTTTTCGTTATTGTCATCATCTGCAAGTGGTCGCGGCTGGGCTAATGTGACGTGAATGGGCCAGTGTGGGCCAAGTACAGTCGTGGCTACAAGCATTGATCTGTCACGCCAGACACACTGCACAGGTGGAGGGAGGGGGTGACAGAGACAGACAGGGACTGTGTTGTTCAAATCCAGGGGCTACTACGGTGACAGGAGCTTGGGGACTGGACATGGGGGAGAAGCATCAGCCTGGATCCAGACACAAGAGGTCAGGGGTCAAGTCATTCAGCAGTCACAACACAACGCTAGACTGCACATGATTACTTTTCATGTTTCACGCAACATTAGGCCCCTTGGTTATTGATGTAGTATGCCATCACTAACACTGTAGAGGTGTACTTCCTCTGTCTCTGAGCCTCAATACAACTTTACTGGGAGTGTGTTTATAATGCATGAGCTCCGTTAGCGCCCCCCATTGCCCTTTAACCTTCCACAGAACAAAACAGGCTTTCCCATTCAGCCATGCCCCACCATCCCCTCACCTCCTATAGATCCCACCCAACCCCCAACGACACCCCAAAAAAGGAACCGGATTCACCCATCCATCCCTCCCTCCCTCTCTCTACGTACTCCTTCAGGCTAATGCAGCAAACACTGCCCCCCAAATCTTCTTCCATCTCCCCGAGTTGGCATGGGAAGCCATAGCGAAGGCTAGCTGAGATGGAAGGCTGGGGAGGGTCAGGGCTGTGTAAGAATGGAGCAAGGTGGGCTCTATCATGGACATTCCAGAAGAGGGTCCCTGGGAAACAGACAGTCCCCCGGTCACCCCCCACTGCCCGTTACCCAAAAAACGCCTCTCTGGGAGCCCCGTCCTCTTTCTTCCACGCGACAGGAAAGACACGGAGCCACCGGCAGCATACTAAACACCAAACACTGCCCTCATCCCAGCTGCAGCCACGTGAGATAGAGACACAAGAGAGGGAGAGAAAAGACTAAAAAATAAAAAAGTGGGGGAAGAAAGAAGTAGAGGAAAGAAAAAATAAGAGGGTGAATTCGTCAGAAGCCTGACTGTTGTGAACAAGTGTGTGGTGTGTGTGTAGCGAGACATGAGGGACAGTGGACGAGGGGGCCGTTTGTGTTGGTACGGAACAATGTGGGCATGGCTTCAGAACAGATGTTTCTATAGGGGCAGACAGCTGGCACCCAGAGCATCTGACTGCAGTGGAGAGAGAGAGAAAAAAAACAAAGGAATGAGGGAAAGAGAGAATGGCTGAATGAAAACACTAACAGGAAAAAGCCTATCCATACGTGGAGCCGAGGTCTGGTGGGGGAAACAAGGTCACCAGCCACGGTAAAGGGGAGGGGTTCTGAAGACATGCTTCAGCAGTGTGGAGGATGTCAAGGCAACATGAAAGATTTTAAACTATAGAGCTAGTATGTATAGTATATGGACAGACAGAGGGCTACACTCCATGATAGTGACTTGGTGGCTGTACTGCATAGGCAGGTATGCTGTCTGTTTAGTCAGTGTCTCTTCAAGCTGCTGTATATGGGCTTGGACAACCAGGATATGAATCATAATGCAAAACCGGTTTGTAGGCACTAACTGTACTGTAAGTCATGGATAGAAGGGTGAACCCATGAGGCAAACAGATATTGGGCAGAGCACACATTCCAGCCTCCAGGCCAAAACAGACAGAGAGGAGTAGTGAGAAGGGAAGAACGTCGTAGGTTTGTAAACAGGTTAATGTACTGTAAATAAACCATATATGATCGTACACAGTATTAGCACAGAGATCTAGAGTTAAGCACCCATTAAAGAGTCTTTTTCCATTTCCAGGGTGAGTAGTGTGTGTGTAGTGTGTGTGCGCGCATGTTGGGCGTGGCTGGTGCTGGCTGGCTTCTCCTCTATGAGGGCGTTAGAGGAGATGATGGGTGACAGGGCGTGAGGCAGTGCCCTCGCCCAGACCAGCCCTTCTCCGGCCTGAGGCGGGACTCTGTGACGCCCCTTGGCCCCAAGCTGTCAGCAGCAGCCCTGTGAGCCTAGTTCCAGCTCTCTAGCTCCAGCCGTTCAGGCTTTAGGCCCTGGGAAAGGGGTCAGGGACAGGGCTGGTGTCCCCAGTCAGGCCTCTTTAGCTCTGCTCACAGCTCACCTCTCTAGACCTACCAGGGATCGAAGATCCCTTTACTATTCACATGGCATGAGGAACAGCAGTAAGTGCCTGGTAATAACATAGTGATGGCTCACATGAGACGCAGCACCTCTCTAAAGGGCCTGCTTTGAGAGCAGCTTGAAAGATGCTCAACATGTTATCATGCTCAGCTAAACAGCCCCCAGGCTGTAGCCTAGCGGTAATTCAATTCACCATTATCACTGTAGGAAAAAATAATTTTCATTGAATAAATCAAACTAGCAGACAGCTAGTTGAGGTCATGATCTGCGTTGCGTGTCGGTTAGGGTTATGAGTCCATAACAAAGCCTACACTGGACTACATGCAGCACGCACATTTTGGCGATCTGCTTGAATAATATCCCACAGAATAAAGCACACAGGACAAAGAATAGGCGTAGTAGTGCTCCGAGGTGGTCAAACTAGATCTTTCTAAACATCTGTCCTCACGGTGAGTCCACATGCAGGGGGAAGTAGAGAGCAGAAGCACTGAGCACACAGGAGGACTGTCTGACCGTCACCCCTGACAACGAGCTGTGCGCTGCCTAAACCAGTACCCCCGCCTCTCTCCACATCCTCATTTCAGCTCAAACATAAACCGCTTGCTTTGTGACTGAACGTTGTTGTTAATGCAGCCAGGCTTGTTTCGTTTCTCAGTATACGGTATGTGATAAAATAATGATCGGTCAGTGAAGAACCAAACCAGTGGCTAATGACAGAGGTGGTGTGGCCAGTGTTACAGAGTCCGTAAGCAGCCATTGATTTGTGTGTGTATTGTGTTTGTGCTCCATTACAGGCAGATCCACACAGGTGTCTATCTCTAGGGAAGAGAGAGAGCGAGCAAGAGATGAGGGTAGAGAGAGGAAGGGAGTAGGAGGGCCTCACAGTAAACAGGAAGCGATGGAGAGGATTATTGGTGGGCGTGGCCCTGCTGTGCCAACTCTCTTTTGCTTTTTACCTTTCTCCTTTCTCTCCATCTCCCTGTCTAGGGTCTCTTTCTATCCCTACCCAATTTGTACATTAAGGACATCTTTATGTAATTTGTGCAGCCCAAGTGGCAGGGGGGGAAGGGAATAGTGGAATAGAATGTGAGGTTATGTAACAACAGCAGTGCTGATTCTGACAAAGACCAAAATCAACCATTCCTCTCTTGTTTTCTTGCGATAATAACGCTGGTGCACCGAGGACAGGGAGGGAGTGTGTGTGTGTGTACTGAGGCACTTCCCTTACCACTCCAACTCCTCAGGTCATCAATGGTAGCAAGAAGGGACACCAGCTGGGAACAATCTTCAATAGGATTAAATTAGCCAGAGCACACAAGAGCAACACAACTAACATGGGACATGATGCATAAATAAAAAGGATGTATTATTAGAGAGTTCCTTTCTGTACAGTAAGAGCCCCCTATCATTCAGCTGTTGGCAGCTACAGGCCAAGCATTTCGTTCTCCTGTTGGCAAGTGAGCATCCTTGGGGAGCATTTACATTAAATCAAGTGAGTTGAAAACAACTAGCATTTGAGTTCAGTTGGGGCTGGGATAGGCTAATTTGTGCTGCAACGGAAGTCTAATCTTTATAATAGTCTTACTACAAATCCAAATGCGTACAGAAAAACTACATACACACACACATTGCGCCAACAACGCAAAGGAAGCAGAATAACTCTTGTTCAGCAAATGTAATGGCCAACCGTAAAAGGCACTTAACACAACATTACCATCAGTCTGCATTGATTTTCCTCTTACCGAACATTGCAAGTGACCGTACATGAGACGATTAAACGGAAATCAATTAGGTATGTAGCCAGTGAGTCCATCCAACAGCTGTAAATAAACAGTCTGTCCGAAACAAAGACACACACAATATTTTTCTGTCTCGGTCTCAGTCGCTCAGTATGGTACACACACACACACACACACACACACACACGGTCTCAGGCCCTCAGTCTTAGTCTCATTCAATCTCTGAAACACACAGCTCCTGCCAGACAGTGTTATGAAGATGCTGGGTTTGTAATTAAACACCTTGATCGCCCACTGCTGCTCACACTGGAGGCAGAGCTAATCCTCAAACTGACTATTGGGGAGAGCAGGCCAAGATAAACTACACCAGCTGGACATGGAATCAGAATGACAACATTCAAGGATACTGGAAAGGGTTCAGACTAGGGAGCTCAACGTAACCAATGGGTCTTGAGATTGTGAGATGGAGGCTAAACTATAGCCTTGAGCGAAGATTTAGACTCAGGACTGACAACACAGTAATGCTTCTCTAGAACATGGAACCAACTATCTATCTATCTGAAGCCAGTGAGTCTATCCAACAGAGCCACAATGAAGACCATATGATTTAGTTCCATAAAGGAAAAAGCAGTAATGACACACATGCCTTGTTTGGCCAGGCATTAGAGAATACAGAAACATAAAATAGGCCTGGCTATTCCTAGTTTTCCAGAGGAAAATGTAATGTACAGTCTGAGAATAAACATAGGTGACATAATCTGAAGCTAAGCACCAGTTCAGCCTGTTTCAGCTGTAACATACTGGGTCCACTGCGGTTGGGTAGATTAATGATGGATTGATCATTAATGACAGAAATACCCTGTGCTGTGGCAAAGAGCCAGTCTTGGGACCTAACCCAGATTACTAATTGTCAGTCTTGAGAGCAGGATACTCGTGGATGGAGGGGGATTTTTATCCTCTTATCATAAACCACCATATTCTCTGGTAGAACGACCTGTTCCACTGGTATGCAAAACCCATGTCTATTGCAAACACAGCTGTATGTAAGAATAATGACACGTTCACGTGCTAGTCGGATATAGGATGTCGGACATTTCCGAGTTTCCTAGTTCTGACTAGCACTTGAACGCGGCATAACTCCAGGGGAGTAGACAATATATCAAAATGGAGTTGGCAGGCCAATCACTCCATTCAATCAAAGACAATTTCAAGTTGCACAGCACAGTTATGACTAACCATCAAGACTAAAGCGCTTTTACCTTAGGAAAACATGAAGTCAGTGAAGTGACGTTATATTGCGAGACGACAGCATAGCGTTGGAACGGTTTGAAGTGTTACTTCATCACGCTGACGCACAGTTACCTGGAACCGATTGTTTTCCCATTGGACTAACGGTATCTACACGCCGAGAGGGACATTAACAATGTTATACCTGAAAACGTTGCAGCCCGACAGTGGGAAACAGATTAGTTGTATTATGTTGCGCATATAACATTCGTTTCTTTAGTACTAATTTCAAATCATATTAGCTACATGAGTATGCCGTGCCGTTATGAGAATAACGTTAGTTGGAAAAGAGCTGCACGCTGTTCATCACTGTGGCTTGCGCGCAATTAATGAAATGGAAGCCCCGGCCGGAGTAGACAAAAGATGGTCAGTTTTCAAAACTGTTTTGAGCTGGCAATCTAGCAACTAACAAGGCAATCATAATAATATTAGCTAGCCTTGCTAGATTGTGTTAAACGATGACACGTTGTAGACAGCACGTAAATATTCAAATTAAAGCAAGTGATGAATGCCCCGTAAAACCGAATCACCCTGTCTGGCTGACAGACAACACCGCCATTCATGCTTGCGTTTCAAGGGAGGGGCGCGCGATGTGGCTAACTGGAGCTAGCTAGCACACTAGATGAAATAAATAACGTAACTAACGTTAGTTAGTTAGCTAAATTGAGCTAATAAACGGCATAGCCACACGGGATATGGCTTTATAGCATTAGCTATAAGATTTAGTTCGTTGGTCAGATAAAGACAACCATATCAAATGACTTGAGCGAAGCAGTGACAGGCCAGGGTTCAGCAGTGTCCCTGTAACTAATGGCAACAACGGACTGGACAGCATCTTCCGTTCAGTTTGCCACACAGACTAGCCATATGTGACAGACATGGTATGACAAACTAGCTAGCACATGTTTTGTGGCCAAACAAAAAAAACACCTTTTTTTCCCACTTGCCTCATGTCTACTGACATATGTGTGCAGCCTGAACTAAAACAAAATGACTTACCACCATTCCGATATCCAGGTTCGGGGAAAGGATCGGATGGGCTCCGTCTTCAAACTCCAATCTCACTGGCTTAAATTAATGTTTGATTGATGCATTCGTTAGTGGCCCTCCGCTTCTTACATTGATATGTAACGTTAGCAACAGTTTACCTCACATTTAGAAAATGTCGAAGCATCATTGCTAGTTGTGAATCTAACACGAAAATGACCTAACCAGCCCTCCAAGACAGGACTGCGAGGAGTGACTGGAACCACGAGGGGGTGGCGAAATCTAGTTCGTTGCCTTGGCAAAAAACAAATTTTCAGCGAGATCCTGATGAAAATGTAGACAACTGTCTCCATATTATAGACGACATAATTTGCTAGTTAGAAATCTGAAGAAGTTCTCGGTTCATGCAAAATCGTCCTTTCTACGTTGTTAGTAGGCTGCATTCATTGCCTCAGTTCAGGCAATAAGATGTTTCTACACACGTGTGGTTGAAATGTGGATAAGCAGTGTCTATCCGCCGATACCAAAACTCAAAGGGATATGTGTATTTTATGGAAACGTACAGATTGAGTGTAAGGCTCTAGTTAATCGTAAATAAGATAACATTTTAACCCCAACAATGATACAGACAATTTTTATATCTTAATTGATCAGCCCAAAATACTCGTTTAGATAGAGCTCCCCTATTTTGTGTAAATGCTGACGTCCAGTTGATGCCCCTGATCGGACAAAGGCGTAAGAAGCAGACTGGCTATCCTTTATTTATGCTTTCAAGTTAAATCTAAATCTATTCAGCTAGCTGTCTTTTTCCTCGCATTATATTTAGATTGGTGAGACTTAATACAATCATTCTTTATCATCCAATTACTTCCCAAGACCGACATCCTAATCTGCTTTAACACATTGCTATTTCCTAGAAATTGTGCACTGAGAGCGAAAGGTTTTAGTTCCACAATACTTCAAGTCTCAAATCGAATCCAACAGTATTATCCTATATTCTCCCCAATGTATGGCACAATTGAGGATGCCTTATCCCTCAGGCTATTGTAACGTTGAATACTCCAAATGGTAGTTGGACAAAATATTCAATATCAGTTATCATAAAAGCTGACCTTCTCGTCCATTTTGTATACCGTTAATTTAAAGCAAGGTATGTATATCAACCCTACCTTTCAACGGTCGGTTTATTAAAGAATCAAGATGGTATTGGAGCCCCATCTTGTGACCAATTTATGAACTATCCCACCTCACCTCAGTAAACGCTTTCATTGCCTGGGCTGGAGGAGACAGGAAAGTTGAGTGCCAGGCAAATATGTCAAGCCATTTGGTTTATTTAAAAAACTTTGCATTGTTTTGAATCCACTGTTTCAAAATAAACCACTTTATTGTACAAACATTTAGATTTTATATTTTAAAAAAATGGTTTACTGTATGAATACGAGGCTATCCGGAAATACATAATTGCCATTGGAAGTAGTTTCCACAATAGCATATACATAAATGAGATCACCAATCTCACATTTCAGACATCTGAGATGCATGGGAGCCATACCAACTAAACAAATCTGAGTGATGGTCAGAATTTTTTTACAAATTAAAATGTTAAAATAAAAAACTGGAGATCAGTACAATCTAAACTTCATAAGGGCATGGTTCATTAGGAAAGGTTCAAGTCTAACCATTGCAACCAGGGCCAGTGCCATGTACAGTGTTTTGTAGCCTAGTTTAACCATGTTTCATGAGTAAAATGACATCCCTACTCTGTGGTAATTGAAAACATGTCAGCTGGATGAGTGGCCTTCCAACTGGGCAATGGCAACTGTATTATGCCATCAGTGTGATTCTCACACACTCCAGTCAAAAAACACTTGCACATACATACACAAGGGAAACATTGTCTATCTCAGTCCCAGTTTCTTTTTCTCCTTCTGTTTCTTGCGTACAACTTCCATGTTCCTGTCCTTCCACATGCTCTTTCTCAGTTTGATGGGTCTGCTGCCCACATACTTCCCTGTGGAGAAAAAAAAGTTTAAGATCAGTTGAGAATTGGACTGGCGCCACCACACAGGTACAGTGAGGGAAAAAAGTATTTGATCCCCTGCTGATTTCGTACGTTTGCCCACTGACAAAGAAATGATCAGTCTATAATTTTAATGGTAGGTTTATTTGAACAGTGAGAGACAGAATAACAACAACAAAAAATCCAGAAAAACACATGTCAAAATTTTTCAAAATTGATTTGCGTTTTAATGAGGGAAATAAGTATTTGACCCCTCTGCAAAACATGACTTAGTACTTGGTGGCAAAACCCTTGTTGGCAATCACAGAGGTCAGACGTTTCTTGTAGTTGGCCACCAGGTTTGCACACATCTCAGGAGGGATTTTGTCCCACTCCTCTTTGCAGATCTTCTCCAAGTCATTAATAGGTTTCGAGGCTGACGTTTGGCAACCCGAACCTTCAGCTCCCTCCACAGATTTTCTATGGGATTAAGGTCTGGAGACTGGCTAGGCCACTCCAGGACCTTAATGTGCTTCTTCTTGAGCCACTCCTTTGTTGCCTTGGCCGTGTGTTTTGGATCATTGTCATGCTGGAATACCATCCACAACCCATTTTCAATGCCCTGGCTGAGGGAAGGAGGTTCTCACCCAAGATTTGACGGTACATGGCCCCGTCCATCATCCCTTTGATGCGGTGAAGTTGTCCTGTCCCCTTAGCAGAAAAACACCCCCAAAGCATAATGTTTCCACCTCCATGTTTGACGGTGAAGATGGTGTTCTTGGGGTCATAGGCAGCAAACACGGCGAGTTGAGTTGATGCCAAATAGCTCCATTTTGGTCTCATCTGACCACAACACATTCACCCAGTTGTCCTTTGAATCATTCAGATGTTCATTGGCAAACTTCAGACGGGCATGTATATGATTTTTTTGTTGTTATTCTGTCTCTCACTGTTCAAATAAACCTACCATTAAAATTATAGACTGATCATTTCTTTGTAAGTGGGCAAACGTACAAAATCAGCAGGGGATCAAATACTTTTTTCCCCTCACTGTAGGTGTTAGGAAAGGAGAAGTCATTCCCAACACACATAACTGCTCACCCTTAATCTCTCCCATGGTGCGGATGTAATCGTTAGGGTCCTTGAAGCTGACAAAGCTGTAGCCCTTGGCCGTGCATTTGTCACCTACCTTCCTTAGCTTTCTACCTATGCTTTCTTGCTAAATTATGCAGCTAATCCTGTGTTTGCATGAAAAAAAGAAAAGTCCATGTTCCTGCGAGATATTACTTACTACGGAGCCTCAGAATGAAAAGATCCAGATCAGGAGTTACTCCCCATTTTAAAATGACATCTTGGGGTTGGATACAAAACTTGTTGGGCCATTTCACACATACTATTGCTCACCATTCATCTCCCTCATGGCGCGGACGTAGTCATTGGGGTCCTTGAAGCTGACAAAGCCGTAGCCCTTGGTCTTGCCTGTGCGTTTGTCCCGCACCACCTTGGCTTTCAGATAGGAGGGGTAGCGGCTGAATGCCCTTGCCAGGATGTCGTCGTTCACCTCATTGCCAAGGTCTCCACAGAAGATTCTGAAATCATCTGGATGGAGGAGGGAAAGTCAGATGAGGTGTGATGCTGAGCAAAGAGGGAGGGACAAAAAGGGAATGGGACAGTCGCCTGTTTGTAGTGAAAACAAAAATTATACTATTCTCAATACAGATAAGTAGGTAGCTGCTTTTAGCAATGCTAGTATTTTACACACTAGTGTTACTGGGAATTAGCTTGCGAAAAAAATACAATTCAACGTACTCTGTTAATTGTCCTTATGCAGGGGGGAATTTGAAGAAAAAAAATCAACAACTTGTGCGAGACTTTTATTTAACTGATCCACCTTTCGAAATTCTGTCGAACTATACATTCCTTTAGATATTAATGGAAGATATACTTAAACAGGATTTCCAAACGTGGGTCTGTTGTAGACCCTGCAGTTCCTCAGAGGCCTCATTGCCTGCATCCGTAATGGGTCTGTGGTCAAACGACCACCCCTCATCACTGTCAAATGCTCCCTAAAACACTTCAGCGAGCAGTCCTTTCTAATCGACCTGGCCCGGGTATCCTGGAAGGATATTGACCTCATCCCGTCAGTAGAGGATGCCTGGTTATTTTTAAAAGTGCCTTCCTCACCATCTTAAATAAGCATGCCCCATTCAAAAAAAATGTAGAACCAGGAACAGATATAGCCCTTGGTTCTCTCCAGACCTGACTGCCCTCGACCAGCACAAAAGCATCCTTTGGTGTTCTGCATTAGCATCGAATAGCCCCCGTGATATGCAACTTTTCAGGTAAGTTAGGAAACAATATATACAGGCAGTTGAAAAAGCTAGCCTTACATTTCCTAAGCAGAAATTTTCATCCTGTAGCACAAACTTCAAAAAGTTCTGGAGTCCATGGAGAATAAGAGCAGCTGCCCATTGCACTGAGGCTAGGAAACACTGTCACCACCAATAAATCCACTATAATTGAGAATTTCAATAAGCATTTCTCTACGGCTGGCCATGCTTTCCACCTGGCTACCCCTACCCCGATCAACAGCCCTGCACCCCCCACAGCAACTCGCCCAAGCCTCCCCCATTTCTCCTTCACCCAAATCCAGATAGCGGATGTTCTAAAAGAGCTGCAAAATCTGGACCCCTACAAATCAGCCGGGCTAGACAATCTGGACCCTCTCTTTCTAAAATTATCTGCTGAAATTGTTGCAACCCCCATTACTAGCCTGTTCAACCGCTCTTTCGTATCGTCTGAGATCCCCAAAGATTGGAAAGCTGCCTCGGTCATCCCCCTCTTCAAAGGGGGAGACACTCTAGAACCAAACTGCTATTGACATATATCCCACCCTGCCTTTCTAAGGTCTTCGAAAGCCAAGTTAACAAACAGATGACCGACCATTTCGAATCCCACTGTACCTTCTCCGCCATGCAATCTGGTTTCAGAGCTGGTCATGGGTGCACCTCAGCCACGCTCAAGGTCCTAAACGATATAACCGCCATCGATAAGAGACATTACTGCGCAGCCGTATTCATCGACCTGGCCAAGGCTTTCGACTCTGTCAATCACCACACTCTTATCGGCAGACTCAACAGCCTTGGTTTCTCAAATGATTGCCTCGCCTGGTTCACCAACTACTTCTCTGATAGAGTTCAGTTTGTCAAATCGGAGGGCCTGTTGTCCGGACCTCTGGCAGTGTCTATGGGGGTGCCACAGGGTTCAATTCTCGGGCCGACTCTCTTCTCTGTATACATCAATGATGTCGCTCTTGCTGCTGGTGATTCTCTGATCCATCTCTACGCAGACGACACCATTCTGTATACTTCTGGCCCTTCTTTGGACACTGTGTTAACAACCCTCCAGATGAGCTTCAATGCCATACAACTCTCCTTCCGTGGCCTCCAAATGTTCTTAAATGCAAGTAACACTAAATGCATGCTATTCAACCGATCGCTGCCCGCACCTGCCC
This sequence comes from Salmo trutta, assembly GCF_901001165.1. NCBI lineage: Eukaryota > Metazoa > Chordata > Actinopteri > Salmoniformes > Salmonidae > Salmo > Salmo trutta. Next base: position 13,397,003 of record NC_042993.1, on the reverse strand, counting down.
GCCTGTCCAGCATCACTACTCTGGACGGTTCTGACCTAGAATATGTGGACAACTACAAATACCTAGGTGTCTGGTTAGACTGTAAACTCTCCTTCCAGACTCACATTAAGCATCTCCAATCGAAAATTAAATCTAGAATCGTTTTCCTATATTGCAACAAAGCATCCTTCACTCATGCTGCCAAACATACCCTCGTAAAACTGACCATCCTTCCAATCCTCGACTATGGCGATGTCATTTACAAAATAGCCTCCAACACTCTACTCAACAAATTGGATGCAGTCAATCACAATGCCATCCGTTTTGTCATCAAAGCCCCATATACTACCCACCACTGCAACCTGTACGCTCTCGTTGGCTGGCCCTCGCTTCATACTCGCCGTCAAACCCATTGGCTCCAGGTCATCTACAAGTCTCTGCTAGGTAAAGCCCTGCCTTATCTCAGCTCACTGGTCACCATAGCAGCACCCACCCGTAGCACGCGCTCCAGCAGGTATATCTCACTGGTCACCCCAAAAGCCAATTCTTCCTTTGCCGCCTTTCCTTCCAGTTCTCTGCTGCCAATGACTGGAACGAACTGCAAAAATCACTGAAGCTGGAGACTCATATCTCCCTCACTAGCTTTAAGCACCAGCTGTCAGAGCAGCTCACAGATCACTGCACATCTGTAAATAGCCCATCCAACTACCTCATCCCCATACTGTATTTATTTATCTTGCTCCTTTGCACCCCAGTATCTCTACTTGCACATTCATCTTCTGCACATCTACCATTCCAGTGTTTAATTGCTATATTGTAATTACTTCGCCACCATGGCCTATTTATTGCCTTACCTCCCTTATCCTACCTCATTTGCACACACTGTATATAGATTTTTTCTACTGTATGTTTGTTTATTCCATGTGTAACTCTGTTGTTGTATGTGTCGAACTGCTTTGCTTTATCTTGGCCAGGTCGCCGTTGTAAATGAGAACTTGTTCTCAACTAGCCTACCTGATTAAATAAAGGCGGGAAAAGAAGAGGTCAGTTCCTCTGCTTACCTCATGTCAAAATAAGTCCCCCACAAGATCTTGCTTTTTTCTGTTGCAGGTATGGCGCACGTGCAGGACTTTTATTTTGACATGAAGTAAGCGGGTCTACAACAGACCAACGTTTGGAAAGTCTTTAATTTATGTTCTATTAGATGTTTTTTCTCAATTTTCCCCTTGCATAAGGACCAACCCTATGGACAATTGGCAGAGTAAGTTGAAGTTGATTGAACTTCTGGAATCCGGCGGGCTATTCATTTTTTTTGCACACTAATTCCCAGCAACACTAGTGTGTAAATACTAGAGTTGCAAAAACATTTTTTTTTAACTAGGAATTAATCGTCTCAGTGTAATCTGAAGTCATTAGCCATCTTACCGGAGTCCCACTCCAGTAGACTCTGGTCCTCCCAGCTGGTGCCTGCGGCTGTACGGATACACTTCTTCGCCTTCTCTTGCTTACCCTTCTTCTTCTCCTCTGCTGTGCTATCCACTGGCTGCAGAGAAACACAAGATTCTAGAGTCAGACATATTCTAGAGATTGCTGCAATACTGGCCCTTTATAGGGTTTGGGTCAAGTCTCTACCAACTAAATTGTACAATACACCAACTGAATTGTACAAGCATTTTGAATGCATAAAAGTTTAAACCCTTTAACTAGGGTTAGGGCTGATAAACTAGGCAGAGTGTTTCTGTACCTCAGTGTGGATGGGCTCGGGCTCTGGCATACTGGGTCCGATAACATTGTCATCTGAGGCGGCCAGGCTGGCCTCCTTCTTAGCCTCCAGCAGTCCGGCGGCCATCACCGCTGCCTGCTGCTCTGCTACAGATGCTGCCAGCTCCTCCTGATGAAGTCAGAGGGAGAACAGAGAGAGAAAAAAATTACATCAGAGATATGATGATAGATGAGATTCAGTGTGAATTTGCAGCAAACAGCAGCAGACTTGGAAAGTATGTAGAATGCACATTTTAAGTAGTCGCTGAATTTTTTTGGGAATGCAAAAGGCATTCAACTAAAAAGAGTAGAAGTGAGTGTGCTTACCATGCGAGCCTTTCTCTGGGCATGGATGTCTGGTATCTTGGGTCCGGAGGGAGCTGTGTAGACAGTGGGGGCTGCAGAGATGATCGAAGGGGTGAGCTTGGGAGGGGCCTGGGTCACAGACCTGGAGGGTGCAGACACCATGGAGTGTCCCATGGGTGTACCATGGGTCGATCCCACCTGTAGTTGGTAAGATATGGTAACAGCATATAGAGAACTGGAGATAATGAAGCACAACAGAACGGGGTAAGATTGACCAAGCTTGTTCACATTCCTAATTGAAGACAGTGTTAACGCTGAATTTCCTTAAAGGCCTTCCCACACTGTACGTCGGATTCAGTCTTCTCCGATTATTACATGTCACACTTTGCGATCTTACCAAATTGAAATCTTTATCAACCTGGCCAGATTGTACGATTTGCTTCAGTACCGTCGACACATTCTGTGATTGGCTTGCGAGGCTAAGTCAGCCGATGTATGCTACGTCAACTGCAGCGGTGTATTAGATCTGCACCTGAGCCAGCACTAGCAGCACAAGCCTCCCTCTGCTTATGTGTGAGTGAAGTGAGTTCGGACAAAACTGAAGGTATGCATCTTAGAAATAGTTTTACTTACAAACTTGATATGTCTGAACTCAGAATCAAACACACTTCCCCAAAATAACATGGTCACTGTGGTAGAATGTTTATTTTGATTGCCGATTGTGCATTTATCAAAATCCCATCAGGTAGCCCGATTTCAGATGTCAACATTTTCAGATGTAGCCTAACAAGATTAGGGAAATTGTTCTTCTTGCAAAGCATTTAAATTTTTAAATCAAACTATTACATGGACAGTGAAGCATGTTTTCTTCTTTTGGTTCTAAAATCCAAAAGTTTGGATTTGAAATCGAACAATGACTATGGAGGTTAAAGTGCAGACTGCCAGCTTTAATTTGAAGTTATTGGGTGAACCATTTAGAAATTACCACTTTTTGTACATGCTCCCCTAAAATGGGGGGACTAAAAGTATTGGGACAAATTCACTTGCGTGTTAAAGTAGCAAAAGTTACGTATTTGTTCCCATATTCATATCACGCAATGACTACATCAAGCGTCTGACAAAAATTTGTTGGATGCATTTGGTCTTTTTTTTGGTTGTTTCAGATTATGTTGTGCCCAATAAACAATAATGGTAAATATGTAGTGTCATTTTAGAGTCACGTTTATTATAAATAAGAATATAATGTTTCTACATACTTTAATGTGGATGCTACCATGATTACGAATCATCCTGAATGAATCGTGAATAATGAGTGAGAAAGTTAGACGCACAAATACCATACCTCCAAGACTAACCTCTCACCTTTACAATAACGGAAGGTTAGCATTTCTCTCTCACTTCTTATTCACAATTCAGGATTATCTGTAATCATGGTAGCATCCACATTCATGGGCACTTACTGTATATTAATCTGACTATTCACAATAATCGTACTGTTGTGTGTATACTCAGTGCCGGCCGTGTTCCTATTGGTAAGTCACCGGGATCGGCTCGTGACACCAGCCACACTACACAATAAAGGCTCAACATTTCTGACACTGCCAGAACTTTGTCTGAGCCTACGACTGCATGTAGTGGTACTCAAATCGGCAGACCTAGACCATGTGACACTGAACGAGCAAAGCAAATCGTCTACGACCTAAGAATTTTCCAACAACGTGGAAATGTTGTCTGGGAGGGCCAAATCGTGGCATAAGATGGCTAAAATCGTACAGTCTGTGTGGGCCTTTAGGGAGAACATTCATATCCGTTGTCCTAGGAGCTTTGGAGGGAAAAAAAGGCACTGTAGCAACTAACCGGGGGTCCTCCTGAGCTCATATGCCCCATTGGGTCCATGGGATGCTGAGGGGGTCCTTGCATGGGGGGTGCCATCATCATGGGCGGGGGAGGAGGGGGGCGTGGCAGTGGGGGAGCCATCATACCCTGGGGAGGGGGACCACGCATCATAGGCATCCTTGGACCCCCTGACAGAGAGATTTCAAATTAGCTTCCAAATACAATGTTTTTAATTTGAAGACAATCGTTGTAGAGATTTGATCCTATTTCTTATTTAATTTAGCTAGCACTGAGGTGAAGTCAACAACAGTAGAGATAGATGACCTGGTCTCTGCAGGATGTGCGGCATAAACGCTGGTCTCATCATTGGCGGTAGTCTGACACCTGGGGTTATAGCTGAAGAGCAGGAAAAAAAAGACCAGCATAAACTGAAGCGACCTGTAGACGTGGTGGTGTAAATGATCATTGTTTTTGGGTAAAATAGGGATTTTAAGTATGTCTAGTAATGTACAATGTGGTTCTCTGTAGCTCAGTTGGTAGAGCATGGTGCTGACAATGCCAGGATAGTGGGTTTGATTCCCGGGACCACCCATAATGAAAAATGTATTCACGCATGACTAAGTCGCTTTGGATAAATGCGTCTGCTAAATGGCACATTCGGAAAGTATTCAGACCCCTTGACTTTTTCCACATTTTGTTACGTGACAGCCTTATTCTAAAATGGATTTAAAAAGAAATCCTCAATCTACACACAATACCCCATAATGACAAAGGAAAAATCAGTTACACATTTTTTTGCAAATGTATATAAAAAAACATAAAAACTGAAATATCACATTTACATAAGTATTCCGACCGTTCACTCAGTACTTTGTTGAAGCACCTTTGGCAGTGATTACAGCCTTGAGTCTTCTTGGGTATGACACTACAAGCCTGGCACACCTGTATTTGGGGAGTTTCTCCTGTTCTTCTCTGCAGATCCTCTCAAGCTCTGTCAGGTTGGATGGGGAGCGTCGCTGCACAGCTATTTTCAGGTCTCTGCAGAGATGTTCGATCGGGTTCAAGTTTGGGCTCTGGCTGGGCCACTCAAGGACATTCAGAGACTTGTCCCGAAGCTACTTCTGCATTGTTGTGTGGTTAGGATCATTGTCCTGTTGGAAGGTGAACCTTCACCCCAGTCTGAAGTCCTGAGCTCGCTGGAGCAGGTTTTCATCAAGGATCTCTACTTTGCGCCATTCATCTTTCCTCAATCCTGACTAGTCTCCCAGTCCCTGCTGCTGAAAAGCATACCCACAGCATGATGCTGCCACCACCATGCTTCACCGTAGGGATGTTGCCAGGTTTCCTCCAGAAGTGATGCTTGGCATTCAGGCCAAAGAGTTCAGTCTTGGTTTTATCAGACCAGATAATCTTGTTTCTCATGGTCTGAGTCTTTAGGTGCCTTTTGGCAAACTCCAAGTGGGCTGTCATGTGCCTTTTTACTGAGGAGTGGCTTCCATCTGACCACTTTACCATAAAGGCCTGATGGGTGGAGTGCTGCAAAGATGGTTATCCTTCTGGAAGGTTCTCCCATCTCCATAGAGACACTGGAGCTCTGTCAGAGTGACCATCGGGTTCTTTGTGACCTCCCTGACCAAGGCCCTTCTCCCTCGATTTAAGAATGATGGAGGCCACTGTGTTCTTGGACCTTAAATGCTGCAGAAATGTTTTCGTACCCTTCCCCAGACATGTTCCTTGACACAATCCTGTCTCGGAGCTCTACGGACAATTCCGTCAACCTCATGGCTTGGTTTTTGCTCTGACATGCACTCAACTGTGGGACCTTATATAGACAAGTGTGTGCCTTTCCAAATCATGTCCAATCAATTGAATTTACCACAGGTGAACTCCAATAAAGTTGTAGAAACATCAAGGACGATCAATGGAAACAGGACGCACCTGAGCTAAATTTCAAGTCTCATAGCAAAGGGTCTGAATGCTTATATAAATAAGGTACCAGGTTTTTTTTTCGACTTAAATTTGCAAAACTTACAAACCTGTTTTCATTTTGTCATTATGGGGTATTGTGTGTATATTGATGAGGGGCAAAAAGTATTAAATACATTTTAGAATAAGGCTGTAACAAAATGTGGAAAAAGGGAAGGGGTCTGAATACATTCCGAATGCAAAGTATTATGTTAATAAACCTGAATCAAACCATGTCACCTGGGCCTACAAATGCAGGGGGTGGAGGTCCCACGAAAGTGGCAGCCCTTGCATCCAAGGTTTGCTGGACCTGAGAGAGAAAGGGGATTTGAAGGAGTTGCATGCATCCAGATAACACCACATTCTGTTTGCTTTTAGCAGAAGATAGGTTTGAGTTCGTTCATTCTACGATTGATCTTTCCTCAAGATCTCAGTACCTGTCGGTAGGTGTTGGTGCCGATGATGGGCCGGATCATAGGAACAGCCATAGGAACACCCATAGGGAGCACCTCCATCACTACAGGGTCTCCTGCAGTCATTGCCACTTGACCCCCCAGGACTTCCTGCTCAAACCTGGATCAGAACCAACACAAGAGTTACCCATAGATGACGATTGTCATGAGCTATTGTTTGCCTGTCCTGATAGAGAAGAAAGACCATTTCGTAGGGGTTGTTTTGGCATAGTCACCACACACGTCATTGCAATCTTATTGAAGGTAACCGAAGTGTCATGCCTGAACTCTTGTACTCACAGAGCCATTTCAGCCTCCATCTCCTTTAACCGCTCCTCTCCGGATTTCAACGCCATACTTACTGCAAAGACAAACGTTTTGTTAGTAGTCCATTCTTTGGTGTTCAACACATCTAGGGAGCTACTGAAAATGTGTACAGTCAACGTTTGGCTAACACCAAAGGCATTGATAGTTGGATTGTTTACGTTATAACTACTGTATTGGCTAGTAACGTGAACTGTTTGCTAATAGTTATTGCTAAGTTAGTTGTCAAGCTAACGTTAACCAGGATGTTAAAATAAAAAAATCAGCAAGTTAGTACAGAACGTACACGTACAAAACGTTATTACCCTAAATCGTGATGTTACAAAACTCTTGAATCTTAACTAGCTATTAAAATAAAGCATTAATTGTTGTATTTGTCCACCCCTGCAAACCGAGGCCAACGTTGTCCAAAATAGCTAGTCGCATTATTATGACGTCGAATCTTGGTTTCGTTCCATTTCGACTGTGTGGTTGGGTCGGTTCCAGGGGGTCTGATCTTCTTCGTGTGGTTTTCCGGCAGACAAGACACTGTTGAATATTGTTGCCTTTCATTTGTTCACAAAAAAAGGGAAATTGCACCACCATCTAACCCTATTTATAAACTGGGTGGTTCGAGGCCTGAATGCTGATTGACTGACAGCCGTGGTATATCAGACCGTATACCACGGGTATGACAAAACATTTATTTTTACTGTTCTAATAACGTTGGTAACCAGTTTAAAATAGCACTAAGGCACCTCAGGGGTTTGTGGTATATGGCCATATCCAAGAACATCCCTTAGCTGTGGTATATTGGCCAAATACCACAGCCCCTCGTGCCTTATTGCTTAAATATATATCCCTATCCTCAACGCACCCCACCACCCCTCCCCACTACTTTGGCCCTCACAGATCCTACACCATGTCGTTGGCCAGGGAGCCTGTGTCCCCTTCTCTCAAAACCCCCTGTAGTTTTTCTGCAGTAAAATCTCTGACACCCAAAAACTTTTCTGCTGGTGCAGAGAACTGTTCAAGTCACTCTGTACAGGCCTACTACTCACAGGGATCCTCTCCCTCACGCTTTGTCCACCATCCTCTACTTTACTCACTGCCTCAGCATGACGCTTTCTGCACTGCTCTTGTAACAGTATAGCTTCCGTCCCTCTCCTCGCCCCTACCTGGGCTCGAACCAGGGACCCTCTGCACACATAGACAACTGCCACCCTCAAAGCATCATTACCCATCGCTCCACAAAAGCCATGGCCCTTGCAGAGCAAGGGGAACAACTACTTCAAGGTCTCAGAGCGAGTGACGTCGCCGATTGAAACGCTTTTAGCACGCACCCCGCTAACCATTTCACATCGGTTACACTCACCCCCCTTTCCGCAGCAACCAGTGATCCGAGTCACGGCACCAATGTAACAGTATAGCTTCCATCCCTCTCCTCGCCCCTACCTGAGCTCAAACCAGGGACCCTCTGCACACATAGACAACGGTCATCATCGAAGCATCATTACCCATCGCTCCACAAAAGCAACTACTTCAAGGTCTCAGAGCGAGTGACGTCACCAATTGAAACGATATTAGCGCTCCTTTCAGTGCCGCTTTGTTCCGGAGAGCAAAGCAGGACACAGCTCTCATCCTGAGTCGCGAAGCGCACAGCGCCTTCTCCCTCTGGGCAGCAGACACAAAAAAATCAACACAAGTCCACTTCTGGATATTTTGACTTCTTCACCGAGCCAGATACCACAAACTGATCGGCAAAAAGGCAAAAGATCCGCTTTCTAAATGAATCATACTACCACTGGGCCAGAGTCATCTTAGGCATTTTCCTGATCATTGGGGTGAGTCTCAAAAGTCTTCACCTAACGGTGCAGGTTCTTCCTCTTCTCTTCTGTCAGGTTCAATTCAATTGCTCAGGGTTTCAGGAGTGTAACATGTAATTATCTCTCCTGTACTTGAGTCAAAGGAGAAAGTACTTGGCTTGTATTTAGCAGATGTCGTCTTGGGTTTGAACCTTCATTCTGCCTCACGTCATCTTGCTCTTTGTTATGCCTCGTGTCATCTCGCCATCCTCCATCTTGCCGCAAGTTCACTAGCTAGCTTGCTCCAACTCCACCTCAAGCTGTCCACGTCTAGACAAATCTTTTTCCAGGGGGTCTGATAATCACACAGAAAGCTGTCAAGTTCATGATGTATTGATATCCACATGGCAATCAATGAAACATAAAACTGAAATACATGTTGCAGGTGTATACATACACTAACATTGCTCCCTATTGTATTGGGTTGCACAAAAACAGTCCTTGGGAAGCCAGAAGTTAAATACATTCCTATACAGGCTCCGGGGCCTGTGAGCATGGAGCATTCATCGCCACGATTCCTTCAGTAAAATCCCACAAAATCCCACAAAACGTTCAGCCACACTCACAACAATGTCTATTTCCTCAGATTTCCTCTCTGTTTGTGCAGCTGTGCAGTTGATGATAACCAATGCAATCAACATTACTAACTCCATCTTCTTAACATGCAACATGTCAGGATCTCTCTATTGACAAATATTATTCTCTGGTGTCAGTACTCCTACTACCATTATTTCTTCAACATCACTCCTTTCTTCTACTTTTCTCACCGCCTCTGGATAGGAGACATGCTGGACAGCCCTTATTCTTGCCACCTCCGTCTCCTTCACACTAACAGGGAACTTCAGGAATTCGGGCGCATGATCATCACCACAATTGCAGCATTTAGGCTCAGCTGGCATACGATATTCCTCCTGTCTACATACAATTGACACATGGACAAATATATTGCATTTATCACACAGCATGGGTTTGGGTACAAAAGCTCTCACATGGTATCTCATAAAACCCAAATACACGTGAGAAGAGATAATGGATGGAGTGGGATTCCTCTCTCCTTCTACCATGCGGGTCAATCAGTGTGCACCAACCACCTGATCCAATTTTTCACACACACTACCGTTCAAAAGTTTGGGGTCACTTAGAAATGTCCTTGTTTTTGAAAGAAGAGCACATTTTTTGTCCATTAAAATAACATAAAATTGATCAGAAATAGAGTGTAGATATTGTTAATGTTGTTTGTAGCTGGAAACGGCAGATTTTTAAAGGAATATCTACATAGGCGTACAGAGGCCTATTATCAGCAACCATCACTCGTGTTCCAATGGCACGTTGGATTAAAACGTATATCTTATGCTTCCCGGATTCGTGGCTGAACGACGACACTATCAACATACAGCTGGCTGGTTATACGCTGTACAATGTGTCACGTCATTCGTGCTATTTGAAGGGAACTAGCCCCTGTCCCCCTATATACCTCAAGTTTGCTCTTTCAGGCCCACAAAGGCAACAAGAAAAATGTTGCTGTCACGTTCTGACCATTGTCACAGGCCGACTCATAGCCTGTGGCAAAAATGAGGGGACATGAACAACAGGTATAGGCCAATCAAAAGGTTCTTTATTGTAAACCAAAAAACTATTAACTTTAAACAAAGAAAAAGGAATGAGGTGTGGAAATGTCATAATGTAGGGTGTATGTAAAGTGCATGGATGCATGAATCTGTGTGTGTAAACATGACTGAATGGAAACTAAGTAAACCTACAAAGGAACAAACAAAACCGGATCATACCTGGAGGAGCAGGGAGAGGAGTGGTTAGTGAAGTAGTTTAATACCCTGAGCCCAGGTGGCTCCAATCACGCCAGCTCCAATCACTAACGACCCTCCTCTGCCTGCAGGAGGAACCGCCCCTGCACTGCAGAGGAGGGGCCGTGACACCATAGAAAGCTTTCATTTTCTATGGTAGAGTAGGTCAGGGCATGACAGGGGGTTTTGTCTAGTTTCTGTATTTCTATGTGGGGTTCTAGTTTCTGTATTTCTATGTTGTTTTTTGGGGATGATCTCCAATTAGAGGCAGCTGGTCATCGTTGTCTCTAATTGGGGATCATATTTAAGTTGTTGGTTTTCCCACTAGGTTTTGTGGGAGATTATTTTGAGTAAGTGTATGTTGCACCTCTTCGTCACGGTTTGTTGTTTTATTAAAGAGAGTGCTCCTAACCGCAGCTTGTTACCTGTAAAAAAGACACCTGTCCACAGAAGCAATCAATCAATCAGATTCCAAACTCTCCACCATGGCCAAGACCAAAGAGCTCTCCAAGGATGTCAGGGACAAGATTGTAGACCTACACAAGGCTGGAATGTGCTACAAGACCATCGCCAAGCAGCTTGGTGAGAAGGTGACAACATTTGGTGCGATTATTCGCAAACGGAAGAAACACAAAACTGTCAATATTCCTCGGCCTGGGGCTCCATGCAAGATCTCACCTCGTGGGGTTTCAATGATCATGAGAACGGTGAGGAATCAGCCCAGAACTACAGTGGAGGATCTTGTCAATGATCTCAAGGCAGCTGGGACCATAGTCACCAAGAAAACAATTGGTAACACACTACGCCGTGAAGGACTGAAATCCTGCAGCGCCCGCAAGGTCCCCCTACTCAAGAAAGTACATATACATGCCCGTCTGAAGTTTGCCAATGAACATCTGAATGATTCAGAGGACAACTGGGTGAAAGTGTTGTGGTCAGATGAGACCAAAATGGAGCTCTTTGGCATCAACTCAACTTGCCGTGTTTGGAGGAGGAATGCTGCCTATGACCCCAAGAACACCGTCAAACATGGAGGTGGAAACATTATGCTTTGGGGGTGTTTTTCTGCTAAGGACACAGAACAACTTCACCGCATCAAAGGGACGATGGACGGGGCCATGTACCATCAAATCTTGGGTGAGAACATCCTTCCCTCAGCCAGGGCATTGAAAATGGGTCGTGGATGGGTATTCCAGCATGACAATGACCCAAAACACACGGCCAAGGCAACAAAGGAGTGGCTCAAGAAGATGCACATTAAGGTCCTGGAGTGGCCTTGCCAGTCTCCAGACCTTAATACCATAGAACATTTGTGGAGGGAGCTGAAGGTTCGAGTTGCCAAACGTCAGTCTGACCCCTGATTGCCAACAAGGGTTTTGCCACCAAGTACTAAGTCATGTTTTGCAGAGGGGTGAAATACTTATTTCCCTCATTAAAATGCTAATCATTCTATAACATTTTTGATGTGTTTTTCTGGATTTTTTTGTTCTGTCTCTCACTGTTCAAATAAACCTACCATTAAAATGAGAGACTGATCATTTCTTTATGTGGGCAAACGTACAAAATCAGCAGGGGATCAAATACTTTTTTCCCCCACTGTACAAGCTGAAGCAAAACTTAAATTCTGAACTGGGCATGTGACTGACTGCCTGATAGATGCTCTGACCTGGTGGTGGTAGACTGGGTCCTTGTGAAGTCTGACCACACTGACTCTGACTAGCCTCATGTAGGGAGCTGCTCTGGAGTCTGGTGGTGATGCAAGGCCTGGGGTCTGTTTGCACCTGATATGCCTGTTTATGCTTCTTTAAAAAGAAGTCTGACATCTCTCCCTTTCTTTTCATGTTTAATTGACCCTATGCAAAAATAATAGTCTATGCATCCAATTACCCTCATTTTAGTCCAATCTCAATCTTAATTACAAATCCCCATTATCATAACTGTACCTTAAAATCAACTACCAGCCTAAGTTACTAGTTAGATCATGGCTAGCCCTACTCTGCAGTAAGTAACTTAGCTAGCTATAATTTCTTACACCTTTACGATAGCAAACAGGCTATCTGCAAATTGTGGTAATCTTTTGAGTAACATTAACAGATAACAATTGTTCGTTTTTGAGTTCAAGTTGAGTTCAATTGTTCGTTTTGAGTTCAACTGAGTTAATGGATTTCAAATTGCTGAATGTAAACTGCTGAACACTGACAGCTGTAGTCTACTAGTTACCCCACATTAGCTAAACATTCATATACTGTAACTTACGACACTGCACTGTATATTCGTGTATTACTAGGATAGATGCAAACATAATGTGAGGCTAAATTGTGAACCGATCTCTCTTATCTGATTAACTGTCTTAATGGAGTCATTAATTACATTTACATTTTAGTCATTTAGCAGAACTATGAAATGTAGATGAAATATTTGTGAAATGAAAACTGCAGAAAAATGCAGTATGTATGTATATATATTACATTCAGATGGGTCATGTACATTCAAGGACATGAACGTTATATATACATACACACTATTTTTCTGCATTATATATATATATATTTGCCTCGCTATTATTTTACTGCTGCTCTTTAATTATTTCTTCCTTTTTATTATTTTTTAATTTACACGCATTTTTCTTAAATCTCAATTGTTGGTTAAGGGCTTGTAAGTAAGCGTTTCACTGTAAGGTCTACACCTGTAGAATTCGGCGCATGCGACAAATACAATTTGATTTGTTACACGTGGAAACATGGGAACCTGGTGTGGCATTATTGAAAATGTGCTGACACCTAGTGGACATCAAGAGAAACTACACCACACACACTAACCTTAAAACAGAGGGGATGCTTTACATACATTGCTATTTTTTTATTAGACACTGATATATATGTTCAATAATCAGACATTACAAATTCGGAATGTAAAGCACAAACGACCTCAAAGTTCTTCAAAAGCAGCTGTAGTGAGTCAAGCATCTTGAGGACAGAGACACACCTGCTATATGGGCAACAGGATTAACACAGAGAGAATTTGGCAAAATACAATGTATGTTTCTGTATTACGAGTAGGCTGATATATACAGTATCATCGGTAACAATTGTTTTTAAACAACCTAACTATTAAAATATTGGCGCCAGCAGTCATTAGTTAAGTTACATGTTAACCATAGCGATAGCCTAATTGAGGCGCAGTAGAGTTCACCGACACACCGGAAATAACTAAAACAACGAACGAGAAATGGTGGAGGCTACCAGAATGAAGACAGATATCTTTCGGAATAAACGCGGTGAAACTGAATTACATCGCCCACTCCCTACCCGGAATCTCATTCTACTGCTTTACGACTTTGTATGCGTTGTTTGTTGGCAACCTTGTTATTTCCGAAGTTTTTGGAACGGATTCCTGTTGGAACGTTCCACAAATTATACCCACCCCCCTTTTAAATTCATTAATATCGGTTTAAATCTTATTGACTGTCCCTTTTAGCTTGCCTTCAACTCCAATGTCGCAGCTTTTTCGTCACTCATCTCGAGGCTTGCCTTCAACTCCTTTATATATTTACTGATTAATTCAAGTATGCCCAGTTTGTCATGTATTGATTTTAACAGATCGAGTTCGACCTTTACCATCCCGGTGGTGAAAATAATAAATCGTCTGTGTCTGTAGAAGAGTCACGTTTTAGTTTTTGGATTGGTTCCACTGTTTTACTCCGTCATGTTTGGGTGTTGCTTGTTTTTGTAATATTTGTCGATACCTTTCTCTAGTCTTATGATTTGTGTTGTTATCCAGATTGAAGGTTATAACCCACCAGTTTGTGAAGTGCTACTATTTAGTCTAATTTACCGATATTCAATATTGGGTTTTTATCTTGAGGTGATCTACACAGCTGTGTTCAGTCCGCCATCTATTGCATCCAGCAGCGAGTTTGCACATTGTGTAGTGAGTCCACCAGATCAGACAGAGGCAGTGATGACCAGGGATGTTCTCTTGATAACTGTGTGAATTAGACCATTTTCCTGAGCTGCTAAGAATTCAAAATGTAACGAGTACTTTTTGGTGTCAGGGAAAATGTATGGAGTAAAAATTACATCATTTTATTTAGATATGTAGTAAAGTAAAAGTTGTCCAAAACTACTTATGTAGTACTTTAAAGTATTTTTACTTGAGTACTTTACACCACTGGCTGTTCACGGTACATAGGTTTATGGTTCAGTTCCTCTCTCTTGAGATTTCACATAAGGGCCAATGGAATGGTTTAAAATGTGAAAAACCCGCTCACCCGGAATAAAACGAACTCACCCACTGCAGTACTTCCTTTATGCTTCCTTCTCGGCACATGGGGTATGCGCTAAAATGTCATTCCTTCACCACAAAGTTGAAAGAAAATAAAGGATAAAGTCAGTACATGGATTATTAGAAGCCAATTTCAAACAGTATATATTTGTTTTTCAGGCTGCATGTGGTGTCAGTACTGTTTATTACCAGTAAGTAAAAACGACGTATTGTTATGTGTTGGTAAATGGGATCCCTCATCGACGACCACGTGTACATTGATTAGCGCGTTAGTGTGCAAGAACTCAAGTCTGTTATTGGTTTACTACATATTCAACACTGTTTGACGAAAACAAATAATACATGCATAAACAAGCCCAGGACAACAGATATCATGGATTGTGTAATTTAATCCATTCTGTCCTTTTTTGGTTACACAGCAAAGTAGGGATACAATATTGGAACAATGATTGATTTTCTGCAATTATTACTGTAATTTATTACTGTAATACGTTAGAATGGCTGCGCAAAAAGTAATATTATGATAAATGTAACTATTTTGCTCGATAACAATAAATGGCCTACAATGATGAAATAATGTTTTAATGGACAGTTACTTTACATTACATTATTAGCGGCAAGGCTCTAGACATTTTTTTTCCAGTGCCAAGTACAGTAGGCTAAATCAACTGAGATGGTAGTCTGGTATTTATAAAGTAATCTGTTTCATCTAACATATCCAGGGAGTGCATGATATTTTGATGTTCAACCTGCCAAAATAGTATCCAGAATCATCAGATAAATGTTTTGCTCTTCATAGAATTTGCTGACATTTTTGTGCATATGTACTATAGGCTATATATTATTCACCACCTGAGGAAGTGGGACCTCAAAAAATCTTAGCTAGATTGCTAACTCACAATATATTGTTGCTATACATGTTGGATAATTGATCTATCAGTCCTACAACAACTGTCCAGCGCTAGGCCTAGGCTATTTGATGTACATGAGCTTACGGTTTTACCAATTTGCATGTTAGGTAATGTGCAAAGTGTGAGGGAGTTTAGTGGCTCAGGACAGCAGCCGACAGCCTCCTGGGCAAATACTTTTAATAGCAGGAGTCACTGCCACTCACCAAGTAGGCCTATAGACCGGGGTTTCCCAAACGTGGTCTCTAGAGATTGAAATAAATTGTGTTTCTTAAAATAGAAAAGTTCATTTAATGCCTTCTGAATTGACTCAGAAAAGTAACATAAGTAGGCCTACAGTTTATAGTCCCAGCTCTAATAAGAGCGAGAATTGTAGGTAAGAAACATTTAATTAGGCTAATGCCTAGCATTTGTCTATGAATTCTTGTCTTTCACCGAAATTATTGAGATGGTGGTTGCTTCTAGAGAATAAGACCCATTTTGTAGAGCTCCTGGTCTTAATTTAGTCAATAAAACTCAACTCCATGATTTACGATGGAGTTGAGTTGAGACTAATGTGGGAAGACTGGAGCTCCGATGTCACATAAAATGACGTTTTTATCAAAAGACTGATTTCAGGACCCCCAAAACATGCCACAATTACACACAACATTTGTCTGTGTAATTGTGGGCTATTCTTTGGGTACTGAAATCAGTCGTTTTTTTTAATTAAAAAAAAAAAGAATTATGTGTCGGCGGCGCTCCAGTCCGCCCACACTAGTTGCCGCTCAACTCCATCGTAAAGTTGAGTTTAGTCGGCTAGATAGCTAGTCTTAACTTTCATTATAGTTGACCTTCCACTCTGAACCCTCCAAACAGCACATTACATTACCAATATCACTCTCCCTCTCTCAAACCTCTCTTTCCACCTATTCCATATATCAGTGGTAACTACAACAAGTCTACAACCCCGAGAAGTGGCAGCTCCGGGCAGTGACTTCACCCTTAACTGCTCTTTCCCTTCGTCTAAAAACCTGAACCACCTGGTCATCAACTGGCAGCGTGGAGAATCAGAGGTGGTTCACAGCTATTACCATGGGAGAGATCAGCTGGAAAGACAGAGTGGTGTTTACAAGGGACGCACTCATCTGTTTGAAGACCAACTCGCTGTGGGAAATGCCTCACTTAGACTGAGTGGTGTGCAGCCGAGTGACCAGGGCCCATACACCTGTGATGTGACAGATGAACAGGGAAGCACCCAGGAAAAGCTACAACTTTTAGTGGCAGGTAAGTTCCATTGGTGCTGCATCTATATTGTATAGTTTAAATTATGATAACTGGTGCTACAAAAGTATTTATAATATTTCAAACCAGCCCCTTATGATGAGCCCAGGATATCCGCCCAAGCCACTTGTGATGGCTTCATTGTCACCCTCAATGCCTCCCATGGGTTTCCCCAGCCAGAGTTAGTGTGGAAAGGTGTGATGGACAGTAACACCACTATGGAATTGGACAGCAGGGGGCGCTATGAGCTGAAGAGTGAGGTGCACCTGTGGTTGAACAGCACTCTGACTGTTACAGCTGAGCTAAGACTGAGGGTTCTGGACCAGAGTTTCACCAAGTCTCTCACACTCCACCCACCACCAGGTAAAATATCAGGGTTCCAGAGTTTGTTCCTTGACTCAGTGTTGTTTTCAGATACTTTTAACATTTGTTTACAGTTCTTTTGGAATTGGGTATTTTGGATTATTGATCATACAGTACATGTGTTCTTATTATCATTCTTCTGGTGTAGTTTGTACCTAGTCCATTTGGATGTGATGAGTGATGATACCATACTTGCACAATGGCCTTTGACCATGTGGGCTTCTCTGAAGCAACCTGTGAGTGGTGTTCACAATACTTTGTTACAGTTCATGATAAAACCCTTGTCAGATATAGAGGGGAATGTTGCTTATTTCAGTGACTGAGGTTGAGTGTTTCTTTCTTCTCCTACCTTCCACAGTGTGCTGTGTGATGCCTGCTGAGCAGAGGAGCAGATTTTTTATGTATCCCCTGCTGCTAATGCTGCTGGGATTGGTGCTCCTGTTGTCCTGGAAGAGGTCTGAGCAGGAGACCAAAAAGGATAAGAAGACACAAGAATAGAATGACCTTCAGTCCATGGTCACTCAACAGGCTTTATGCCAGAACAACTATCATTGCTTGTTTACAGAGAAAACATAAAGGGAGGACAGCCTTTTACACTAAAGTCCATTTTCATGGGAAGTCATTTTGTAAAATCTGAACTACACTATAATACTTTATACACAAAGTTCAACTAAAGATAGACAATGGGAGTTGCACACCACACCACTAGATGGTCATATGTACCTCTACTCCGAATCTACTTCCTCTTAAGGTTTCTTCCATGTAGCGAGTTTTTGCTTACTGCTACTTGCTCAGGGATTTAGCCCAGGTTACTGTGTAAATCACCTTTTACATCCGCAGTTGTCTTACTGGGCTTTATAAATTACATGTGTTTATTGATTGAAATGATGGCAGCTATAGCGTCTAATGAAAGTTGTTACATGTGTGTTCCAGTCAGTGTATCATACTTGCCAGAATTTGTTATTTTGTAATAAAAGGAGATGAAACCCCAATTGTGATGTCTTTTTGCTAAATCTATTTTACAGGAAAGAACTGGCATGTTGGCAGTATACCAGCAGTACAGGGAGAGTGTCATTTTCTCAAATAATGACATGAAACTCTATAGTTTTATTTCATTACACCCAGAGCAAATGATTTGTTTTGGTGTTCCAGTGGGATGCAGGGGGCAACATTGATCTAAGCCAGGGGATTTCTCATTCTCATGTGCTTAGACTGCACAGGGGAGAATTCCAATTCATGTAGGGATGCCTAGATTTGTTTTCCACTGTAGCAGCATGATGTACAGTACCCATCATCTAAAAAGCAGAAAGATAGTCCAACATTGCCTCCAACAGCTACTCTTGTTGAACAGGCTACCAATTACTTCTCACTGGAAGAAGTTAAGCTACACCAGCATTTCCAATGTTTAGTTTTTTGCCCTAGCACTACAGAGCTGGTTCAGATAATCAAAGCTTGATTAGTTGATTATTATCCCCAGGACTGTCACGTGTGCTCCCTCTCCAGCCTCTAGGTCACCAGGCTGCTGATTATTATTGCGCACACCTGTCACCTTCGTAATGCGCATCAGCACCTAATGACACATACCTGGACTTCATCACCTCCTTGATTACCTGCCCTATTTATGTAAATCCCTTTGGTTCCTTCCACCGGTGTTATTGTTTCTGGTTTGTATTATGTTTCGTTCATTTATTAAATTATTCACTCCCTGAACTTGCTTCCCAGCGCACACGTTAGAGAATAACGCCTCACCTAAGGGAAGCATCAGGGAGTGTTTTTTGGTGTTGGAAGGGATGTTGGATCTGGGTGTCAGTACCAGAGCTACCGGGGAGTCCTCAGCCGGCTCGTTGGACTCTCAAGCCTCAGTTGGTTCATCGGACTGTCAAGCCGCAGTTGGTTCGTCGGATTCTCACGCCTCAGCCGGTTCGTCTGGTTTCCGGGCCTCAGCGGAGACAACCGGTCCATTCCTGATCCCCGGGATTGTTCCCTTGGTCAGCGTCCTGTGGCTGGAGCCGCATGCCAGGGAGAGGTACTGTCACGTATGTTCCCTCTCCGGCGCTCTAGGTCGCCATGCTCCTGCGCCTCAGCCGATTCGACAGTTTCCCGAGCCTCAGCAGAAGTGACCGGTCCGCTCCTGATCCCCGGGATCGTCCCTTTGGTCACCGCCCTGCGGCTGGAGCCATGCGTTGGGGAGGGGGTACTGTCACATGCTCCCTTTCCGGCGCTCTCGGTCACCAGGCTGCTGATTATTGCGCACACCTGTCACGCGCATCAGCGCCTCATCTGGACTCCAACACCCATAGTACACAGCCCGAACATTGTGGACTACAAATGTTCAGATATGTGTATCACGTCATTGCTCTCTCTGCTGTGTCAACTGAGCCATTGGGCCAGCCCTATAACCTCATTGGATAACGCTGGGCAGCCCTCTTGCTAGTTGTCACTCAAATGCGAGGGGCTAGAACTCGAATTGCTGGGGGTGGCCTACATGCGGAGATATGTAGGGAAAATAGCGCAGCACAGCTTCAAGAAAACAGTCGCTTTCAAACTAGGGATTTCGGGCTAATTGAAGTTAGACAGTAAGTCTGCTCATAGATTATGCATGTATGAACTACACATTGACACATCCAGCCCAAAACGGCAGGTTTAAAAAATACTTTCTTAGTCGCCAAAGTACCAGAGCAAGTCTTTAAGAAAAAGATAGTTTACTTAACTAGATACTTTGAAAAAGTAGTTGACAACATCAAAACTACCTCATGAAAAATGATATCTGAAATGTCATAAGCTAGGTTTCCATGAATTTATCCAGTGATGTTTATCAACATTTAGAAAGTTTGCATGGCTAGTAGATGCGAGAATTGCCTGTTCACGTGCATTTCCATTGAACTGTCTTCTCTATAAGAACAGTTGGATGTAAATTGCATTACACCCCCCCAAAATAAATTGTGCATTGATAAATGTCAACAGCCTGTTTGACCTGCCCGCCAATAGGTAACTGCCAAAATAAAGGAAACACCAACATAAAGTGACATGATAGGGCGTTGTGTCACCACGAGCCAGGGCGTTGCACCTCCAGGACAGAGCAGGATGCAGGTTGGGCGTGATCTAGCGAGCAGAATGGGGGATATCACAAGAATGGTAGATATGTGAAAGGTTGTTACATTTGTAACAGCAGCTATCAATTGCACAGAAAAGGGCCGTCTAAGACTGAGATACTTCACAGCCTCATCCACAATGATCTGTATCTTGTGATCACAGGACTGACATGGGAAAATGTACAGGATGACCTCAATGAGATTGAGAATCAGTCCACCCAGGAATCATGTCTTGGTTAGTTTTATAATGGTGTTATCCTCCAATCGAATGTGAGAAGTTTGATAGCCAATGGGCAAGATTTCAAAAAGTTTCTTGAGGATTTACCAGATAAACCATATGTGATATGTCTCCCATAGACAGGGATTAAAACGACCCTAGATTTTGTAATTCAAGGTTAAATTGCATTCCATAGAGATGGGGTGGCAGCGGGAGGGGCAGGGTGTGCTACCTTTTATAAAGTGGGGGATCCCATATAGGCTTGTGGGAGAAAGAGTTGAGCAGGAGTATGTAGTGGTAGAAGTGTGGTCGGGAGAGGGAAATCTGGTAATAGTGAACTTTTACAACCCATGTAAGAGTTGATGGCCCTTGGGAGTGTAAAAGGTCAAGATATGAGATGGGTGATGTGGTGTGGGGATTTCGGACTGATGTAAATGGACAAGTGTTTGAGGAACTCCTGGATGAGAAAGGGCTTATGTGCCTTAATGATGGCTGGGGAACCAGGATTGACCCAGTAACTGGAATTGAATCTGCTCTGGATCTTACTCTGATCTCGAGTTCAATGGCAGGCAGATGTAGTTGGGAGGTACGGAAGGAATCTACAGGGAGTATTGATCACTACCCTATCATTAATGAACTGTAGGAATGAGGGTGGGAGATACAACAGGAAATTGATTAAGGAGATGGATATTTGGCAAAAAGTGGAGTGTGGTCATTTTCAGGAGTTGAGCGAACAGGGGCTGTCTCGGGTTGATCTCTGTGCAGTTATAGAAACAGTGAATGATGTAGTAAGACGAGCAATAGTAGAGGCCTCAAGGCAGGTGATACCCACAGGTACAGGGGGAGAAGGAGAAGGCAGTTCCTGGTGGACTGAAGAGTGCAGAGAAGCTGCAAAGAGTAGGAATGGGTCTTTCAAGATATTGAAAAGGTCCAATAACTACTAGCACCTGATACAGCAAGCACAAGCAGTAGTAAGGGGGACCATTAGGACAGAAACGAGGGAGTATTGGCACCGGTTCTGATGAAACATAGGCAGGACTACCCCAGTGGGAGAGGTATTGGGGATGATTAAGAGTGGGGAGAGGGGACAGACGATATTGGAATCTCCCTGTGCTGACAAGTGGGGAAAACTGTTGCACTGAGAAGCATAGAGAAGGCAGAGATTTTAGCCCAGGCATTTGTGAAGGTGCACAGATCAAATAATTTGGCAGAGAAGGGACAGTTTGTGAGAGAGAGAGGATCAGAAGAGAACATCTGGGGGTCCTGGATCAGAGAGGTGGTGGAGGATGCATTGCCTGCCCCTTTTACATTAGCTGAGATGAAGAGAGCGATAGCTAAAGCTGGGCTATCATCTCCTGGGAAGGATGAGATGTGTTACATCATGATGGCTCATCTCAGTGACACTGTAATTGGGGAAAATATTGTGCCCTTACAATAAGGTGTGTCAGGAACGGACCAGGCTGGGGTGGTGCCAATACGGACACCAGGGAAAGACAATACTAATCCATCAAGCTATAGGCTGATAGTGTTTACATCTCTTGTCTGTAAATGTATGGAAAGGATGATAACAGAAAGGCTTACTTACTTCCTGGAGAGTAGAGACCAAAGTTGGTTCAGAAAAGGCAGGGGAACGATGGATCCTGTACTGTCCCTAGAGTCGGACATATGGAAGGACTATGATATGATGTGGAAGGAAGGTCTGCTTATCAAACTGGAAATCATGGGGTCTTGGAGGAAGAGTTTTAACTGGATAAAGGCCTTTCTTTTTGGACAATCAATACAAGTGAGGGTGGGGAGCTCTACGTCAGAAAGGTATGAGGTGGATAATGGTATCCCCCAGGGAAGTGTCATTAGGTCTTTTTTGTTCTCCATTATGATAGACAATGTATTCTCCAAGGTTAGACCAAATAATGGGAGGTCTTTGTTTGCCGATGATGGGGCACAGTGGAAGAGAGGGATTCCCGATATAGCCGGGAGAGTTCAAGAAGTGATAAGACAAGTTGATCAGTGGTGCCTCAGGTGGGTCTTCAAGTTCTCCATTGAGAAAGCACAATGAAGACTTACTAGAAGGAAGTTTGGGGAGGAAATATGCCTGAAACTGTACGGGCATTTAGGTTCCTGGGGGGTCTGGTTTGACACTTGAATGACGTGGGTGGAGCATATTAACAGAGTAGTTGTCAAAGGAAATAAAACATTGAATGTGATGCATTGCCTGTCAGGAATGGAGTGGGGGCTGGATAGAATGGCATTGAAAATGCGATATATAGCGCTGAATACAATTTTGATGGGAAAGGTAGGTGCTGTTATGGTGAGAGAGATGGGACTGTTTGAGGAGGAGTTCAGGCCCTCTGTGGTGATTCCTGCTATCACACCTTGGTTGATCCCTCAGCCAATGCTAGACCTAGGGTTGCTTGAGAGGGTAAAGGTTGGTGAGGAAGGAGTAGATCCAGTAAATATTGCAAGTGAACACTTTAGAACACAGTACTATGCTTTCTTGAATATACTGTGTTCGCTGATGGCTCTAAGGACCCTACAACAGGGAGGATAGGTGCATATTTTAGTGTTCCTGGGTTTAAGGTTGCAGTGACAAAAAGGATAATTTATCTCAAATCAATCAAAATCAAATCAAATTTTATTTGTCACAGGCGCCGAATACAACTGGTGTAGACCTTACAGTGAAATGCTTACTTACAAGCCCTTAACTAACAATGCAGTTTTAAGAAGAAAAAAATATATAGAAATATACTGCTCAAAAAAATAAAGGGAACACTTAAACAACACAATGTAACTCCAAGTCAATCACACTTCTGTGAAATCAAACTGTCCACTTAGGAAGCAACACTGATTGACAATAAATTTCACATGCTGTTGTGCAAATGGAATAGACAACAGGTGGAAATTATAGGCAATTAGCAAGACACCCCCAATAAAGGAGTGGTTCTGCAGGTGGTAACCACAGACCACTTCTCAGTTGCTATGCTTCCTGGCTGATGTTTTGGTCACTTTTGAATGCTGGCGGTGCTTTCACTCTAGTGGTAGCATGAGACGGAGTCTACAACCCACACAAGTGGCTCAGGTAGTGCAGCTCATCCAGGATGGCACATCAATGCGAGCTGTGGCAAGAAGGTTTGCTGTGTCTGTCAGCGTAGTGTCCAGAGCATGGAGGCGCTACCAGGAGACAGGCCCGTACATCAGGAGACGTGTAGGAGGCCGTAGGAGGGCAACAACCCAGCAGCAGGACCGCTACCTCCACCTTTGTGCAAGGAGGAGCAGGAGGAGCACTGCCAGAGCCCTGCAAAATGACCTCCAGCAGGCCACAAATGTGCATGTGTCTGCTCAAACGGTCAGAAACAGACTCCATGAGTGTGGTATGAGGGCCCGACGTCCACAGGTGGGGGTTGTGCTTACAGCCCAACACCGTGCAGGACGTTTGGCATTTGCCAGAGAACACCAAGATTGGCAAATTCGCCACTGGCGCCCTGTGCTCTTCACAGATGAAAGCAGGTTCACACTGAGCACGTGACAGATGTGACAGAGTCTGGAGACGCCGTGGAGAACGTTCTGCTGCCTGCAACATCCTCCAGCATGACCGGTTTGGCGGTGGGTCAGTCATGGTGTGGGGTGGCATTTCTTTGGGGGGCCGCACAGCCCTCCATGTGCTCGCCAGAGGTAGCCTGACTGCCATTAGGTACCAAGATGAGATCCTCAGACCCCTTGTGAGACCATATGCTGGTGCGGTTGGCCCTGGGTTCCTCCTAGTGCAAGACAATGCTAGACCTCATGTGGCTGGAGTGTGTCAGCAGTTCCTGCAAGAGGAAGGCATTGATGCTATGGACTGGCCCGCCCGTTCCCCAGACCTGAATCCAATTGAGCACATCTGGGACATCATGTCTCGCTCCATCCACCAACGCCACGTTGCACCACAGACTGTCCAGGAGTTGGAGGATGCTTTAGTCCAGGTCTGGGAGGAGACCCCTCAGGAGACTATCCGCCACCTCATCAGGAGCATGCCCAGGCGTTGTAGGGAGGTCATACAGGCACGTGGAGGCCACACACACTACTGAGCCTCATTTTGACTTGTTTTAAGGACATTACATCAAAGTTGGATCAGCCTGTAGTGTGGTTTTCCACTTTAATTTTGAGTGTGACTCCAAATCCAGACCTCCATGGGTTGATAAATTGGATTTCCATTGATTATTTTTGTGTGATTTTGTTGTCAGCACATTCAACTATGTTAAGAAAAAAGTATTTAATAAGATTATTTCATTCATTCAGATCTAGGATGTGTTATTTTAGTGTTCCCTTTATTTTTTTGAGCAGTGTATAACAAATAATTAAGGAGCAACAATGAATTATAGCGAGGCTATATACAGGCGGTTCCGGTACAGAGTCAATGTGCGGGGGCACCGGTTAGTCGAGGTAATTGAGGTAAAACGTACATGTCGGTAGAGGTAAAGTGACTATACATTGATAATAAACAGAGAGTAGCAGCAGTGTAAAAATGGGGGGTGGGTGGGGACAATGCAAATTGTCCGGATAGCCATTTGATAACTTGTTCAAGAGTCTTATGGCTTGGGGGTAGAAGCTGTTAAGAAGCCTTTTTGACATAGACTTAGCGCTCCGGTACCGCTTGCCGTGAGAACAGTCTATGACTAGGGTGGCTGGAGTCCTTGACAATTTTTTGGGCATTCCACTGACACCGCCTGGTATAGAGGTCCTGGATGTCAGGAAGCTTGGACCCAGTGATGTACTGAGCCGTACGCACTACCCTCTGTAGTGCCTTGATGGTGCCGCTGTAGAATTTTTTAGGATCTGGGGACCCATGCCAAATATTTTCAGACTCCTGTGGGGGAATAAGCGGTGTCGTGCCCTCTTCACGACTGTCTTTGGACCATGATAGTTTGTTGGGGATGTGAACACCAACATGAAGCTCTCAATCTGCTACACTACAGCCCCGTCGATGAGAATGGGGGCGTGCTCGGTCCTCCTTTTTCTGTAGTCCACAATCATCTCCTTTGTCTTGACCACGTTGAGGGAGAGGCTGTTATCCTGGCACCACACTGCCAGGTCTTTGACCTCCTCCATATTGGCTGTCTCATCGTTGTCAGTGATCAGGCCTACCACTGTTGTGTCATTGGAAAACTTAATGATGGTGTTGGAGTCGTGCTTGGCCATGCAGTCATGGGTGAACAGAGAGTACAGGAGGGGACTGAGCTTGGGCCCCTGTGTTGAAGATCAGTGTGGCAGATGTGATGTTACATACACTTACCACCTTGGGGCGGCATGTCAGGAAGTCCAGGATCCAGTTGCAGAGGGAGGAATTTAGTCCCAGGGTCCTTAGTTTAGTGATGAGCTTTGATGGCAATATGGTGTTGAACGCTGAGCTGTTGTCAATGAATAGCATTCTCACGTAGGTGTTCCTTTTGTCCAGGTGGGAAAGGGCAGTGTGGAGTGCAATAGAGATTGCATCATCTGTGGATCTGTTGGGGCGGTATGCAAATTGGTGTGGGTCTAGGGTTTCTGGGATAATGGTGTTGATGTGAGCCATGACCAGCCTTTCAGCCTTTCAAAGCACTTCATGGCTACAGACGTGAGTGCTACGGGCTGGTAGTAATTTAAGCAGGTTACCTTGGCGTTCTTGGGCACAGGGACTATGGTGGTCTGCTTGAAACATGTTGGTATTACGGATTTGGTCAGGAACAGGTTGAAAATGTCAGTGAAGACAATTGCCAGTTGGTCAGCGCATGCTCGGAGTACACGTCCTGGTAATCCGTCTGGCCCTGCAACCTGTTTAAAGGTCTTAATTACATTGGCTATGGAGAGCGTGATCACACAGCCGTCCGGAACAGCTGATGCTTTCATGAATGCTTAAGTGTTGCTTGCCTCGAAGTGAGCATAGAAGTTATTTAGCTCGTCTGGTAAGCTCGTGTCACTGGGCAGCTTGTGGCTGTGCTTCCCTTTGTAGTCCATAATAGTTTGCAAGCCGTGCCACATCCGATGAGCGTCGGAGCAGTACAATTCAATCTTAGTCCTGTATTGATGCTTTGCCTGTTTAGCTTTGTACTCGTCTCTGTGTGTGGAGTAAAGGTGGTCTAGATGTTTTTTCTTCTCTGGTTGCACATTGAACATGCTGGTAGAAATGATGTAAAGTGGATTTAAGTTTCCCTGCATTAAAGTCCCCGGCCACTAGGAGTGCCGCCTCTGGATGAGCATTTTCCTGTTTGCTTATGGCCCTATACAGCTCGTTGAATGCCGTCTTAGTGCCAGCATCGGTTTGTGGTGGTAAATAGGCAGCCAAGAAAAATATAGATAAAAACTCTCTTGGTAAATAGTGTATACACAATGGAGTTGCTGGCCATACTCTTGGCTACAGAGTGGGTGGAGGATGTGAGGACACAGCAATATGCTACTGTTATTTTTCACTGTCTATTTACTGTTGTTTTTTATTTCTTTACTTATCTATTGTTCACCTAATACCTATTTTTTTTTTTTACTTAAATTGCACTGTTGGTGAGGGCCTGTAAGTAAGCATTTCACAGTAAGGTCTACACCTGTTGTATTCAGTGCACGTGACAAATACACTTTGATTTGATTTGACAGACAGGTGGGGGAAGAGGTGAGGCCAGACAGGGTAGTCATCTTTTCTGACTTCTGTGCAGCACTGATGAGCTTAAATTAATTTATGTCACAGAGCAGACAAGATGTCTTGTATGAGATTTTGCAGTGCCTGTTTAGATTGAAACACATGGGGGGTATTTGTGAGGTTCCTCTGGGTGTCAGCTCATGTGGGAGTAGAGGGGAATGAGGAGGTGGATGTTCTTCCCAAGCAGGCTCTCAAACATCCTAATGTTGACATGGAAATGTCAATTAGAAAAGCAGAAGCCAAGGGACTAATAATAACAGTAGTCAAAAACAAATGGAACAGGGAGGGAAAGGGAAGACACCTGTGTAAGATCCAGGAAAAGGTGGGGGCAGGGAGGTCCTCAGGTCAAGAGAGAACTTTTTAAAAGATTAGTTCCTTGTTTATTTCACTTTTGTATATTATCTACTTCACTTGCTTTGGCAATGTTGACGTATGTTTCCCATGCCAATAAAGCCCCTTGAATTGAATTAATGACAAATAAAACTCTAATATACCTTGATTAGATAAGTATTCACCCACCTCAATACATGTCAATACATGGTAGAAACACCTTTGGCAGCGATTGCAGCTGTGAGTCTTCCTGGGTAAGTCTCATAAGAGCAGATTTAGCATGTCAAAACTGTAATTTGGCCACTCAGGAACATTCATTGTTTTTTTGGTAAGCAACTCCAGTTTAGATTTGGCTTTGTGTTGCAGGTTATAGACCTGCTGAAAGGTGAATTCCTCTCCCAGAGTCTGGTGTGAAGCATTACTTAAGCAGGTTTTCTTCCAGGATTTTGCCTGTGCTAGTGCCATCACGTTTATTTTCATCCTGAAAAACTCCCCAGTCTTTGCTGATGTAAAGCATACCCATACCATGCTTTTACATATCTACACTGCTTGCTGTTTGGGGTTTTAGGCTGGGTTTCTGTATAGCACTTTGTGACATCTGCTGATGTAAAAAGGGCTTTATAAATAAATGTGATTGATGATGCAGCCACCACCATGCTTGAAAATAAGGAGGCAGTTACTCAGTGATGTGTTTTGTTTGCATCAAACATAAAGCTTTGCATTTAGGCCAAAAAGTGTATTCCCTTGCCGTGCTTTTTTTCTCTCCCAGTATTACTTTAGTGCCTTGTTGCAAAGATATGCATGTTTTGGAAGACTTTTATTCTGCATATTTTTCTTCTTTCCACTGACATCTGTCGTGGAAATTCTAACCTAGTGGAAGAGACACAGTGATTTCTTCAAACAATTAATCATTATTTAATTATGGCAATAATGAAGCTGGTCAGCAGCACACTGAGGAGGTGGGTGGGTGAGAGCTCAACAATACAGAGAACGCAAGGGGTTTATATAGAAACCCCAAAACTGCTTAGTCATGGTTGATTCCGGCCTTCCCTGGCGCTCCTGGGCTCCACAATCCCTTTGTGTCAATCTTGTGGTCGAATGCACCGGGTGTTGATCACCCCACCCTGACTTAGTTTCACAGGAAGAGGATGCTTTAGAACAATAACGAGTCTGTTTCTGCTCCTTGAGCTATCTATGGTTGCCAGATGTGTCCTTGTCTGTATGCTCAGAATGGCTGTGGTGAGTGAAAGTGGGAGAGAGGAACCAACCCTGAGGCAGGGAAAGTGGTGATACTATCCTGTAGTTACACCCCTCCATATGTGCACAGCAATATGCCTTATTTATTCCTTTAAGCAGAGAGCTCTTTACCATTACTAAGCTCCAATACTAAGCTCCTATTATAAATGTCATGACGTTGCCCTCTTTGGACACAGCGAGCACCATCCCCCTACCTCTGCACCATCCCCCTCTCTCTCTCTCCTACACTCAGGCTGCTGTGGTCAGAGAGGTCGTAAATTCCTGGAGGAGATTCTTCCTCATGGCCAGACAGTATAGAGAGAGAGTGAGTTTTCATAGAGAGAACAAAGGAATTTCTTCCACCTCACAGAACTTGACAACCAAACAATATTCATGTTCTGGAGAATGTATAAAAGATCGGTGAAGTAACGAGCTACGAACTGGTCCGTTTGGTACAATTTTGTGAAACTCATGAGAGGCAATACAGCCACATTACCATAACTCTGTTTACACAAGAGTCTCAGTTATGAGGCTTACATCTAATTGTTGTATAAAATGAATGAGTAAAGATGAAACTATTTGTGAAATTATGTAATGTGATTTTAGACTGTTTAATGAAGGGAACTCCAATTCCCTTTGGAGTTTCACTAAATCAGAGGCCCGCCCATGAGCGCAGACATTGAGCTGGCTTCATGGGACCGGCCCTTTCTGCTCCTCCGAATAAAACCCCCACCTTGGGAATTTATCTTCAGACCAGCTTACCTCGATAACCACGACAGGGCTAAGGTTTGAGTAGAGACCAGCTTACCTCGATAACCACAAGAGGGCTAAGGTTGCAGACCATGCATTTCTCTTGCTGAATTCTTAAAACCTGTTAGGGACAGACGTTCCGCTAGCGGAACGCCTCACCAATATCCAATGGTATAGAGTGGCGCGAATTACAAATACCTCAAAAATGCAAAAATGTCAATTTCTCAAACATATGACTATTTTACACAATTTTAAAGACAAGACTCTCCTTTATCTAACCACATTGTCCGATTTCAAAAAGGCTTTACAACGAAAGCAAAACATTAGATTATGTCAGGAGAGTACCCTCCCAAAAATAATCACACAGCCATTTTCAAAGCAAGCATATATGTCACAAAAACCAAAACCACAGCTAAATGCAGCACTAACCTTTGATGATCTTCATCAGATGACACACCTAGGACATTATGTTATACAATACATGCATGTTTTGTTCAATCAAGTTCAGATTTATATCAAAAAACAGCTTTTTACATTAGCATGTGATGTTCAGAACTAGCATACCCATCGCAAACTTCCGGTGAATTTACTAAATTACTCACGATAAACGTTCACAAAAAACATAAGAATTATTTTAAGAATTATAGATACAGAACTCCTTTATGCAATCGCGGTGTCAGATTTTAAAATAGCTTTTCGGTGAAAGCACATTTTGCAATATTCTGAGTAGATAGCCCGGCCATCACGGCTAGCTAATTTGACACCCACCAAGTTTGGCCCTCACCAAACTCAGATTTACTATAAGAAAAATGTGATTACCTTTGCTGTTCTTCGTCAGAATGCACTCCCAGGACTTCTACTTCAACAACAAATGTTGTTTTGGTTCGAAATAATCCATAGTTATATCCAAATAGCTCCATTTTGTTAGTGCTTTCAAGTCACTATCCGAAGGGTGACGCGCCGGCGCATTTCGTGACAAAAAAATTCAAAATATTCCATTACCGTACTTCGAAGCATGTCAAACGTTGTTTAAAATAAATTTTTATGCTATTTTTCTCATAAAATAGCGATAATATTCCAACCGGGTGACGTTGTGTTCATTCAAACACTGAAAGAAAAAAATGGAGTCGTCTCGTGCACGCGCGCCTCAGTGTCATTGTTCTCAGAAGGACCACTCACAAAAACCCCTGCTGTTTTTCGCCCAGAGACTGGAGAGCTCTCATTCCACTTTCTGGCACCTTCCTAGAGCCAATGGAAGCCTTAGAAAATGTCATGTTACAGCAGAGATGCTGTATTTTTGATAGAGATGCCCTAGAAGGAGAACAAATTGTCAGACAGGGCACTTCCTGTATAGAATCTTCTCAGCTTTTGGCCTGCCATATGAGTTCTGTTATACTCACAGACACCATTCAAACAGTTTTAGAAACTTTAGAGTGTTTTCTATCCAAATCTACTAATTATATGCATATTCTAGTTTCTGGGCAGGAGTAGTAACCAGATTAAATCGGGTACGTTTTTTATCCGGCCGTGAAAATACTGCCCCCAATCCCAAACAGGTTAACCATACCACGTGGTTAAACTCTTAGACTATCGATACCGACAGAATAAGAACAAATCTTTGATACTAATTACAAGTCTGCAGCTAGGAATTATGTACCCGTGAATGCGAGGACCGACAACTGCCGAAACATCTATCTATAACAACATTAATGAATGTTACTCTGAACTATCCATTCTAACCACAGCAGAGAGAGAGAGAGAGGGCGGACAAACTCTCCAACAGAAACAAACTTTTCAACAGAGATCCCGACGACCCACTGAGCGTAAATATGTTGATTGATTGCAATTATTCCCGAATGAGTGAGCGTTCATGTGCAAAGGATTAGCATTTCAATTGTTATAATTATCAACTTTGTAGTGTCTTATCTCAGTCGACCCCCACTTCCCTTTTGTCCACCAAGCCGTGATACCGGTTTATCCCACTAGGGAAACTCTGCTATCATTTCCTTGTAACTATCTACTGTTTGTTTATGCATTTCTGTGAATGACTTAGTAAATAAATGATTTAAGACAATTGATGTATGGATGACTCATGGTGAAGACTGGGTTCGTCCAGATAACCAACAATTTACGATGTTTGGAATGAGACTAATGTGAGGTAAAGAATAATTCATTAATTCGAAGACTAATTGATCAGATATTAAAATATCTGAAAGTTATATTAGGAAAATTATAACTTTGTAATCTGAATATTTTCCTTGGTGCCCTGACTTCCTAGTTAATTACAGTTACATGATTAATTAGTTTCATCATGTAATAATAATTACAGAGAGTTATTTGCTAAAAATAAGTCTTCAGTTTTAATGATGCCAAAGACATTGTCACGTTCTGACCAGTAAAGGGGTTATTTGTTATTGTAGTTTGGTCAGGACGTGGCAGGGGGGTATTTGTTTTATGTGGTTCGGGGTGTGTTAGAGTATGTGTTTATGTAGAGGGGTGTTTGATTAGATTAGTCCGGGGTTTTTGGTCTATGTTCTATGTTAGTGTATTTCTATGTTCAGTCTAGTCTGTCTATTTCTATGTTTAGTTAATTGGGATTGGGCCTTCAATTGGAGACAGCTGTTTCTCGTTGCCTCTGATTGAAGGTCCTATATATAGGGGTGTATTTGTTTTGGGTTTTGTGGGAGGTTGTTTGTGCATTGCTGTGTGTAGCCTGCATTACTGTGCGTTCGTGTGTTTCCTTGTTTTGTATTTTCAGTGTTCTTTATTAAAAGTTAAAATGAGCACTCAACCCGCTGCGCCTTGGTCCACTTCCTACGACGGCCGTTACAGAACCTCCCACCAACAACAAACCAAGCAGCGGGGGAAGGAGCAACAGAGAAATTATGTGGACTATCAGGAAACTTGGACATGGGAGGAGATAATGGATGGGGCTGGACCATGGCACCAGGCTGGGGAATATCGTCGCCCACCGGAGGAGATAGAGGCAGCGAAGGCGGAGCGGCGCCGGTATGAGGCTATATACACACGGGTGGCATTTAAGCCTGAGAGGCAGCCCCAATATTTTTTTTGGGGGGGGCACACAGGTAGTTTGGCTGGGCCAGGGTTAAGCCCCAAGCCAACTCCCCGTGCTTATCGGAGGCAACCTGTTATCGGTCAGGCTCCGTGCTATGGAGTGATGCACACGGACAGATCAGCGGAGCCGAGGATGGAACCAGAGCCAGTCGGGGTGAAATGGGAGGTGAGCGAAGCAGACAGTAAAGGAGTTGATGGGAAAATTAGAGGAGAAAGATATGAGAGAGCTGCTGTGTTGGTGTTTTAGGCACGACATTCGCCCTACGGAGTGTGTCCTTAAATTGATGTCACCTGAGTCAGCTCTCCATACTTGTCCTGAGGTGCGTGCTAGCCGGCTGGGGAAGACCGAACCAGCACCACACACCAGGCCTCCAGTGCGTCAGCCCAGTCCAACTCGTCCTGTTCCTGCTCCTCGCACTAGCCCTGAGGTGCGTGTCTCCAGTCTGGTACCTCCAGTACCAGCCCCACGCACCAGGCTTCCAGTGCGTCAGCCCAATCCAACTCGTCCTGTTCCTGCTCCTCGCACTAGCCCTGAGGTGCGTGTCTCCAGTCTGGTACCTCCAGCACCAGCCCCACGCACCAGGCTTCCAGTGCGTCAGCCCAGTCCAACTCATCCTGTTCCTGCTCCTCGCACTAGCCTTTGGGTGCGTGTCTCCAGTCTGGTACCTCCACTACCACCCCACACACCAGGCCTCCAGTGTGTCAGCCCAGTCCAGCTCGTCCTGTCCCTGCTCCTCGTACTAGCCCTGTGGTGCGTGTCCTTAGTCTGGCGCGTCCTAAGCCAGCCCCACGCATCAGGCCTTCCGGCAACAGTGCCTCGTCCAGAGTGTCCGGCAACAGTGCCTCGTCCAGAGCTTCCGGCGACAGTGCCCCATAGAAAGACGGCCCACAGTCCGGAACCAAGAGAGACGACCCACAGTCCGGAACCGAGTGAGACGACCCGCAGTCCGGAACCGAGTGAGACGACCCGCAGTCCGGAACCGAGTGAGTCGGCCCGCAGTCCAGAGCTCCCAGAGTCCAAGGTCTACAGTGACGCGCTTCAGGCCGAGGTATTCAGCAGGGGTGGACTGGTTAGGTGGGGGACTAAGGCCAGAGCCTGAGCCACCTCCACAGTAGGAGGTTTGGGGAGGGGGGGGGGGGGTGTAGCACGGGAACCGTCGGAGACTGCAGCCACCCTCCCTTCGCTCCCTTTAGTTTCAGGGGTTTATTTTTTATTTTTGTATTTTTGTGAGGTCCATTCGGGGTCTGCACCTTTGGGGGGGGGGGGGGTACTGTCACGTTCTGACCAGTAAAGGGGTTATTGTAGTTTGGTCAGGACGTGGCAGGGGGGTATTTGTTTTATGTGGTTCGGGGTGTGTTAGAGTATGTGTTTATGTAGAGGGATGTTTGATTAGATTAGTCCGGGGTTTTTGGTCTATGTTCTATGTTAGTGTATTTCTATGTTCAGTCTAGTCTGTCTATTTCTATGTTTAGTTAATTGGGATTGGGCCTTCAATTGGAGGCAGCTGTTTCTCGTTGCCTCTGATTGAAGGTCCTGTGTATTTGTTTTGGGTTTTGTGGGAGGTTGTTTGTGCATTACTGTGCGTTCGTGTGTTTTCTTGGTTTGTATTTTCAGTGTTCTTTATTAAAAGTTAAAATGAGCACTCAACCCGCTGCGCCTTGGTCCACTTCCTACGACAGCCGTTACAGACATGATATAAAGCTACAAATAATTATATAGGTACATCTACTAGATCCTGCAAACACTTAATTTTTCCCTCACACATCCCTAAGCAGTTTCCTTCCTGTCCTGCAGCTCAGTTCAGAAGGACGACTGTATCTTTTGATGTGTCTGGGTGGTTTAATGCATCCTCCACAGCATAATTATTATTTTGACCATGTTTAAAGAGATATTAAATGTCTGATTTGTTATTGTTACCCATCTACCAATCACTGCCCTTCTTTATGAGGCTTTTGAAAATCTCCCTGGTCTTTCCAGTTGAATCTGTGCTTTAAATGTAATACCTGACCGAGGGACCTTACAGATTTTCTACGTGGGACAGAGGAAAGGGTAGTCATTCAAAAATCATGTCAACCCCTATTATTTGACAGTGAGTCCATATACCGTTGAAGTCGGAAGTTTACATACACCTTAGCCAAATGCATTTAAACTCCGTTTTTCATAATTCCGGACATTTAATCCTAGTAAAAATTCCCAGTCTTTGGTCAGTTATGATCACCACTTTATTTTAAGAATGTGAAATGTCAGAATAATAGCAGAGAGAATTATTCATTTCAGCTTTAATTTCTTTCATCACATTCCCAGTGGGTCAGAAGTTTACATACACTCAATTAGTATTTGGTAGCATTGTCTTTAAATTGTTTACCTTGGGTCAAATGTTTCGGGTAACCTTCCACAAGCTTCCCACAATAAGTTGGGTGAATTTTGTCCCATTCCTCCTGACAGAGCTGGTGTAACCGAGTCAGGTTTGAAGGCCTCCTTGCTCACACACACTTTTTCAGTTCTGCCCACACATTTTCTATGGGATTGAGGTCAGGGCTTGTGATGGCCACTCCAATACCTTGACTTTGTTGTCCTTAAGCCATTTTGCCACTACTTTGGAAGTATGCTTGGGGTCATTGTCCATTTGGAAGACCCATTTGCAACCAAGCTTTAACTTCCTGACTGATGTCTTGAGATGTTGCTTCAATATATCCACATAATTTTCCATCCCCATGTTGCCATCTATTTTGTGAAGTGCACCAGTCCTTCCTGCAGCAAAGCACCCCACAACATGATGCTGCCATCCCCGTGCTTCACGGTTGGGATGGTGTTCTTTGGCTTGCAAGCCTCTCCCTTTTTCCTCCAAATGATGGTCATTATGGCCAAACAGTTCTATTTTTGTTTCATCAGACAAGACGACATTTCTCCAAAAAGTATGATCTTTGTTCCCGTGTGCAGTTGCAAACCGCAGTCTGGCTTTTTTTATGGCGGTTTTAGAGCAGTGGCTTCTTCCTTGCTGAGCGGCCTTTCAGGTTATGTCGATATAGGACTCGTTTTACTGTGGATATAGATACTGTACTTTTGTACCTCTTTCCTCCAGCATCTTCACAAGGTCCTTTGCTGTTGTTCTGGGATTGACTTGCACTTTTCGCAGCAAAGTATGTTCATCTCTAGGAGACAGAACGCGTCTCCTTCCTGAGCGGTATGACAGCTGCGTGGTCCCATGGTGTTTATACTTGCATACTATTGTTTGTACAGATGAACGTGGTACCTTCAGGCATTTGGAAATTGCTCCAAAGGATGAACCAGACTTGTGGAGGTCTACAATTTGTTTTCTGAGTTCTGATTTTCACATGATGTCAAGCAAAGAGGCACTGAGTTTGAAGGTAGGCCTTGAAATACATCCACATGTACACCTTCAATTGACTCAAATGATGTCAATGAGCCTATCAGAAGCTTCTAAAGCCATGACATCATTTTCTGGAATTTTCCAACCTGTTTAAAGGCACAGTCAACTTAGTGTATGTAAATGTCTCACCCACTAGAATTGTGATACAGTGAATTATAAGTGATACAATCTGTCTGAAAACAATTGTTGGAAATTATGTCCTAACCGACTTGCCAAAACTATAGTTTGTTAACAAGAAATGTGTGGAGTGGTTAAAAAAACAAGTTTTAATGACTCCAACATAAGTGTATGTAAACTTCCGACTTCAACTGTACGTAAGATTATGGAATGTATTATTACGGAGAAGCTACATTTCTTCCTGGAGAGCAGGGTGCTAGTATCGGCACATCAGAGTCGGTTCAGGAAAGGTAGGGGAACTATGGACCCAGTGCTCTGCTTAGAAGCAGAGGTCAGGAAGGCTCAGGTGAACAAGGAGACTGTTGTTGCTTTATTTTTTGATGTGGAGAAGGCGTATGATATGATGTGGAAGGAGGGGTTGTTAATCAAGCTTGATATTATGGGGGTAGGAGGAAGAACGTACAACTGGATAAAGGATTTCTGTTTGGAAGGTCTATCCAGGTGAGGGTGGGGAAGTCTCATCAGGCAGCTACCTCGTGGATAACGGTACACCACAGGGGAGCGTGATTAGTCCTCTGTTGTTCTCAATCATGATCAATGATGTTTACTCTCCAGTACAGCCAGATATTGGGAGGTTGTTATTTGCAGATGATGGGGCCTTGTGGAAGAGGGGAAGAAATGTGCCATACATAGTCAGGAAGGTACAGGAAGCAATTGATGAGGTAGAGTAGTGGGCATTAATGTGGGGATTCAGGTTCTCTGTAGAGAACTCAGACAGTGTTCTTTACTAGGAGGAAGGTGGGAGATGAGATATGCTTGAGGTTGAACTTGGATAGAGTGGTGGTAAACTGTAAGAAGGTTCTAAATGTGATGCTCTGTCTGATGGGGAAGGAGTAGGGGCTGGGCGTTCCTCATTGAGGACCATTTATTGTTCATTGATCCGATCTGTAATAGACTATGGCAGTATAGCATATGGTTTGGCAGCCCGGACCTCATTGGAAAGACTAGATGTCATGCAGGGGCAAGGACTCAGAATATGCAGTGGAGCGTTTCGGACGTCCCCTGTGGCTGCACTACAGGTGGAGATGGGGGATATGCCGTTGCAGATTAGGAGACAGCAGCTGGCAATTAATTATTGGGTCAAACTACAGGGACATGTTGTGTCTCATCCTGCAAAATGGATTTTACAGGCTTGCTGGGAACTTGAGAAAAGACTGAACATGAGCTTGGGTGGGTGGGTGGGTAACACCCAGGCAAAGGAGATGGGACTGTATGGAAGAAGTTTAGTCCATCGGTCGCTATTCCTGTAAATCCAGCATGGCTACTCCCGCCTCCAGTAGTTGATCTAGAAGTGTTGGAGAGACTACACAAAGATAGGGAGGGTGTTGATCCATCTGATTTGTTTAAGAGATGCCTGTATACATTGTACCAGGATTTTGTGGCAATTTACACAGATGGTTCAAAAGATCCAAGGATAAGACATACTGGGTCAGCATTTGTAGTGCAGGAATTTGGGGTGGATGTCTGGAAACGTATTACAGATCATCTAGCTGTATATACGGTAGAGCTGATGGCCATACTGTTGGCCTTTCAGTGGGTGGAAGTCAAGACAGACACATTAGTTATTTGCTTTGATTCATGTGCAGTGTTAATGAGTCTACAGTCATTTAGCTCAAGTAGCAGACAAGGCCTGCTGTTTGAGGTGTTACAAACCCATGGCAGGATTAGACAGATGGGTATACAGATAAGATTTATTTGGGTCCCAGCCCATGTGGGGGTGGAGGGGAATGTGGCAGTTGATGTACTGGCTAAATAAGCACTTAGTCGTGAGGATGTTGTTGTTTTTCTCAAATTTCACCTGTCCTTGGTGTCATACATAATCCATCTAGTTAATATTGTCTTCATCGACCTGTGAGTCTACAAAACGTAAGTAGTATACAGTAACAGATGTACTGGATGATGTAGTCTATGCGCGTATGAAACGCATAAAAATGTACACCGTGATCATTTTCACCTTTATTGGGGATTCTTCTTCTTGTAGTTAGTTTAGCCAATCTCTTCGTAACACTATTACATTTCACCCACAACGCAAACTAATACTTTATCAATTAAATTAAGTTATCATGAAATTGATGTCTGCCTGAGACAAGTAGTCATGTTTAACTCAAAGCATATAAACTCAGCAAAATTAGAAACGTCAGCAAACTTAACATGTGCAAAAATTTGTATGAACATAACAAAATTCAACAACTGAGACATAAACTGAACAAGTTCCACAGACATGTGACTAACAGAAATTGAATAATGTGTCCCTGAACAAAGGGGGGGGGGGGGGTGGGTCAAAATCAAAAGTTACAGTTCGTATGTGGTGTGGCCACTAGCTGCATTAAGTACTGCAGTGCATCTCCTCCTCATGGACTGCACCAGAACTTGCCAGTTATTGCTGTGAGATGTTACCCCACTCTTCCACCAAGGCACCTGCAAGTTCCCAGACATTTCTGTAGGGAATGGCCCTAGCCCTCACCCTCACCCAACAGGTCGCAGACATGCTCAATGGGATTGAGATCCGGGGTCTTCGCTGGCCATGGCAGAAGACTGACAATCCTGTCTTGCAGGGTATCACGCACAGAACGAGCAGTATGGCTGGTGGCATTGTCATGCTGGAGGGTCATGTCAGGATGAGCCTGCAGGAAGGGTACCACATGAGGGAGGGGGATGTCATCCTTGTAACGTACAGCGTTGAGATTGCCTTCAATGACAACATGCTCAGTTCGATGATGCAGTGACACACCGCCCCAGACCATGATGGACCCTCCACCTCCAAATCGATCCCGCTCCAGAGTACAGGCCTCGGTGTAATGATCGTTCCTTCGACGATAAAGGCGAATCCGACCATCACCCCTGGTGAGACAAAACCGCTGCCCTTCAGTGAAGAGCACTTTTTGTCAGTCCTGTCTGGTCCAGCAACGGTGGGTTTGTGCCCATAGGCGACGTTGTTGCCGGTGATGTCTGGTGAGAACCTGCCTTACAAAAGGCCTACAAGCCCTCAGTCCAGCCTCTCTCAGCCTATTGTGGACAGTCTGAGCACTGATGGAGGGATTGTGCATTCCTGGTGTAACTCGGGCAGTTGTTTTTGCCATCCAGTACCTGTCCCGCAGGTGTGATGTTCTGATGTACCGATCCTGTGCAGGTGATGTTACACGTGGTCTGCCACAGCGAGGACGATCAGCTGTCCGTCCTGTCTCCCTGTAGCGCTGTCTTAGGCGTCTCGCAGTACGGACATTGCAATTTATTGCCCTGGCCACATCTGCAGTCCTCATGCCTCTTTGCAGCATGCTTAAGGCACGTTCACACAGATGAGCAGGGACTCTGGGCATCTTTCTTTTGGTGTATTTCAGAGTCAGTAGAAAGGCCTCTTTGGTGTCCTGAGTTTTCATAACTGTGACCTTAATTGCCTACCGTCTGTAAGCTGTTAGTGTCTTAACGACCGTTCCACAGGTGCATGTTCATAAATTGTTTATGGTTCATTGAACAAGCATGAGTAACAGTGTTTAAATCCTTTACAATGAAGATCTGTGAAGTTATTTGGATTTTTACGAATGATCATTTAAAAGACAGGGTCCTGAAAAAGGGACGTTTCTTTTTTTGCTGAGTGTAGTATTTAGTTGAAAATATGGATGTGATCCCTCCCATTGTTTTTCACATTGAAGCTTTCTTTTTACAGGTCTACTCAAAAGCATGTAGGATGAAGACAAGCCGTCTCAAAGCTTCACTGAATTTCTCAGGTAGCTATAGCTATCATATTCCATAATTTTATCAAGTGTGAACATGCAGGGTGTGTCAGTGTCAATGGTGGGTGTAGCTGATGCGTGGAAGTCAGGCGCAGGAGAGCAGAGATGAGTGGACAAAGCACTTAACTGAGGCAATCATTTGAACAGAATGCAAGTGAATCACAAACAAATGCCCAAACAACAAGTGAGGCAGCACAAAGTACAATAACACAGTACAAAGTACCGGCTGCCACAAAGCATGGGTACAAAAACAACACCCGGCGCAAACCAACCGGAAGCGTGCCAACCTGACAATAAGGAATTTCACACACAGACATGGGGGGGAACAGAAGGTTAAATACACGACAAGTAATGAGGGAATGTAAACCAGGTGTGTGGGAAAACAAGACAAAACAAATGGAAAATGAAAGGTGGATCGGTGATGGCTAGATGACCGGTGATGTCGACCGCCGAACGCCGCCCGAACAAGGAGAGGAACCGACTTCGGCAGAAGTCGTGACAGTCAGATATTGCGCTGCAGTTTAGGTAAACTCATCTAACATCATTATAACTGGATGATGCCCACACTAGTATGTATCCATATTTATTAAATTATATGTTTGTCTTTCAATAAGCCATGCTATTCAATTTTAATTCAGTTCACATGGGCTCTGATTGCACTCAATAATGAT
Organism: Salmo trutta; assembly: GCF_901001165.1. Taxonomy (NCBI): domain Eukaryota; kingdom Metazoa; phylum Chordata; class Actinopteri; order Salmoniformes; family Salmonidae; genus Salmo; species Salmo trutta. The sequence goes on along the minus strand of NC_042993.1, from coordinate 13,356,602 downwards.
ATTTCTAAGATAAAGCTAAGTCACAAAACCCAAAGTTTGGATACAGGTAACTGCCGAAATAAAGGAAACACCAATATAAAGTGTCTTAATATGGTGTTGGGCCACCATGCAGCCTGGTGTCATAGACTAGATGTAACATAGTGAACGTAAATCTGGGATACAGATTATACTGAACAAAAATATAAATGCCACAATTTCAAATATTGTACTGATTTACAGTTCTTGTAAGGAAATCAGTTAATTGAAATAAATTCATTCGGCCCTAATCTATGGATTTCACTTGACTGGGAATACTGATATGCATCTGTTGGTCAGACACCTAAAAAAAAAAGGTAGGGGCGTTGATCAGAAAACCAGTCATATCTGGTGTGACCACCATTTGACTCATGCAGCGCGACACATCTCCTTCGCATAGAGTTGATCAGGCTGTTGATTGTGGCCTGTGGAATGTTGTCCCACTCCTCTTCAATGGCTGTGCGAAGTTGCTGGATATTGGCGTCGTCTGGGTTAGGGGAGGGTTTGGCCAGGGGGGGCTTTACTTGGCTCATCGCGATCTAGTGACTACTTGTGGAGGGCCGGGCGCCTGCAGGCTGACTCCAGTCGTCAGTTGAACACTGTTTCCTATGAAACATTGGTGCGGCTGACTTCTGGTTTAAGCGGGCCGGTGTTAACCTGATATGGATAAGGGGCAGTATTTTCACGGCCGGATGAAAAAACATTCCCAATTTAAACTGGTTACTACTCTTGCCCAGAAACGAGAATATGCATATTATTAGTATATTTGGATATAAAACACTCTGAAGTTTATAAAACTGTTTGAATGGTGTCTGTGAGTATAACAGAACTCATATGGCAGGCAAAAACCTGAGATAAATTCAACCAGGAAGTGTAGGATCTGAGAAATGTAGTTTTTCTTTCTAGTCCCTTTCGAAACTACAGTATCTGTGCTGTCACGTTGCACTTTCTTAGGCTTCCATTGGCTGTCTAAAGCCTTCAGAAAGTGTTTTGAGTATTCCCCTGTCACTGGGCAGAGTATAGTAGCTCAGTTTCTGAGTGGACTGCCTGGGGACAAAGCGATTGGATATGCGCGTTCCCACGAGCACGCTGTTTTTTCTTTTCCTCCTTGAATGAATACACTATTGTCCGGTTGGAATATTATCGCAGTTTTATGTTAAAAAGACCATAAAAATTGATTTTAAACAGCGTTTGACATGCATCTTAGTACGGTAATGGAACATTTTGACTTTTTGTGTATCGAAATGCGCTCGCACATTACCCTTTGGATAGTGACCTGAACGCACGAACAAAACGCAGGTATTTGGACATAACTATGGATTATTTCGAACAAAAACAACATTTCTTGTGGAAGTAGCAGTCCTGGGAGTGCATTCTGACGAAGATCAGCAAAGCTAATACAATATTTCTAATACTAATTCTGAGTTTAGTTTGCCTCGAACTTGGCGGTTGTCTGAATAGTCTTCCCTGTGGCTCAGTTGGTAGAGCATGGTGTTTGCAACGCCAGCATGGTGTGTGCAACACCAAGGTTGTGGGTTTGATTCCCACGGGGGGCCAGTACAAAAAGGTATGAAATGTATGTATTCACTACTGTAAGTCGCTCTGGATAAGAGCGTCTGCTAAATGACTAAAATGTAATAGCTTGCCGTGATGGTGAGCTATGTACTCAGAATATTGAAAAATGTGCTTTTGCCGAAAAGCTATTTTAAAATCTGACACAGCGATTGCATAAAGGAGTTCTGTATCTATAATTCTTAAAATAATTGTTATGTATTTTGTCAACGTTTATGATGAGTATTTTTGTAAATTCACCGGACGTTTTTGGTGGGAATACATTTTCTGAACATCACATGCTAATGTAAAAAGCTGTTTTTGGATATAAATATGAACTTGATTGAACAAAACATACATGTATTGTATAACATAATGTCCTAGGAGTGTCATCTGATGAAGATCATCAAAGGTTAGTGCTTCATTTAGCTGTGTTTTGGGTTTTATTGACATATATGCTTGCTTGGAAAATGGCTGTGTGATTATTTTTGTCTATGTACTCTCCTAACATAATCTAATGTTTTGCTTTCGCTGTAAAGCCTTTTTGAAATCGGACAACGTGGTTGGATTCAGGAGAGGTTTATCTTTCAAATGGTTTAAAATAGTCGTATGTTTGAAAAACTGAAATTATTAGATTTTTGAGGTTTTGTATTTCGCGCCAATTCGATCCCATTGGCTGTTTGCTAGGGGTTCTGCTGGCGGAACTGGGTTCCGCTAGCGGAACGCCTAGATGTAAGAGAAGCGCGGTTTGGCGGGTCATGTTTCGGGGGACACATTACTCGACCATCGCCTCTCCCGAGCCCGTTGGGGCGTTGCAGCGATGAGACAAGATCGTAATTGGATTGCAATTGGATATCATGAAATTGGGGAGAAAAAGGGGGTTAAACAAAAAAGAAGATGTAGGTAGGCTAGAAGCTATTGCAATGCTCTATTTCAAGTCGGATGGCCAGGAATCAGATTTGTATCTGACTTCAAACCATCTATGATGGTGGTTTCAAATGTGGCTTGACATATCTGATTCCATGTGCTTTTTGACTGTTCAGACTGCAGAAAAAAAGCACAGTTTCTAATCGGATATGCAAAAAAATAGATTTGAGTCACTTCAAACTGCCAATGTGATAAAGGCTATAGTTAACCAACCTCTTGACATGTTTCACCAACATATAACTGATAAAGTTGAAATAGGCCTACTTCATCAGTTATCATGACTAGAGGTCGACCGATAATGATTTTTCAACGCCGATACAAATACACATTATTGGAGGACCAAAAAAAGCTAATACAGATTAATCGGCCGATTTATATGTATATATATTTGTATTAATAACACTTACAACAATACTGAATGAACAATCACATTTTTATTTTAACTTAATATAATACATAAATAAAATCTATTTAGTCTCAAATAAATTATGAAACATGCTCAATTTGCTTTAAATAATGCAAAAACACAGTGTTGGAGAAGAAAGTAAAAGTGCAATATGTGCCATGTAAAAAAAGCTAACGTTTAAGTTCCTAGCTCAGAACATGAGAACATATGAAAGCTGGTGGTTCAATATTCCCAGTTGTTCAATATTCCCAGTTAAGAAGTTTTAGGTTGTAGTTATTATAGGAATTATGATGCGTCGACTATTTCTCTCTATTCCATTTGTATTTCATATTCCTTTGACTATTGGATGTTCTAATAGGCACTTTAGTATTGCCAGCCTAATCTCAGGAGTTGATAGACTTGAAGTCATATACAGCGCTGTGCTTCAAGCATTGCTAAGAGCTGCTGGCAAACACAGTAAAGTTTGAATTAATGCTTACGAGCCTGCTGCTGCCTACCACCGCTCAGTCAGACTGCTCTATTAAATCATATACTTTATTATGCTAAACATAGATATACGAGCCTTTGGTCATTAATATGGTCAAATACGGAAACTATCATTTAGAAAACAAAACGTTCATTCTTTCAGTGAAATACGGGATCGTTTCATATTTTATCGGAAGGGTGGCATCCCAAAGTTTAAATTTTGCTGTTACATTTCACAACCTTCAATGTTATGTCATAATTACGTACAATTCTGGCAAATTATTTCGCAACGAGCCAGGCGGCCCAAACTGTTGCATATACCCTGACTCTGCTTGCACTGAATGCAAGAGAAGTGACACAATTTCCCTTGTTAATATTGCCTGCTAACATGAATTTCTTTTAACTAAATATGCAGGTTTAAAAATATATACTTCTGTGTATTGATTTTAAGAAAGGCATTGATGTTTATGGTTAGGTACACTTGTGCAAAGATTGTGCTTTTTTTGGCAATGCACTTTTGTTAAATCATCCCCCGTTTGGCGAAGTTGAAGTAGGCTGTGATTCGATGGTAAATTAACAGCCACCGCATTGATTATATGCATCACAGGACAAGCTAGTTAACCTAGTAATATCATCAACCATGTGTAGTTAACTAGTGATTATGTGAAGATTGATTGTTTTTTATAAGATAAGTTTAATGCTAGCTAGCAACTTACCTTGGCTCCTTGCTGCACTCGCGTAACAGGTGGTCAGCCTGCCACGCAGTTTCCTCGTGGAATGCAATGTAATCGGCCATAATCGATTGTTATGAAAACTTGAAATCTGTCCTAATTAATCGGCCATTTCGGTTAATCAGTCGACCTCTAATCATGACTCTTGGTACATTTAACTGAGACAAGTATAACCATGCATGGTGTAACTCAAGGCATATAGTATTTTCAATATATGGATGTGATCCCCATTTATTTCCACATGTAAGATTTCTTTTTACAGGTCTTCTCAAAAGCATGAGGGATGAAAAGACAATTGTCATCTCACAGCTTATGTCGACTTCATTGCTTTTCTCAGGTAGCTAGTTATTATATTCCATCATCTTATCATGTGTACATTTGTATGCTAACATTTAGTAAAGCATTATTTAGAATGTTGGTTTTACAACAACCGTCACTATGAAGCACAAAAGTATCACATTATCTGTTGAAAGTTTCTCCCAAATCTATGGCTGTATTATCTGTCTCCTTCCTTAGCCATTATTGAGGTTCAGTTGCCTATTTCACATACGGGAGTGTCAGCTCTGGGCAGTGACATCACCCTTAGATGCTCTTTACCTCCGTATGAAAACCTCAACAACCTGATTGTCAACTGACAGTGTGGAGAATCAGTGGTGGTCCACAGCTATTACCATGGGAGAGATCAGCTGGAAAGACAGAGTGTTGTTTACAAGGGACTCATCTGTTTGAAGACCAGCTCGCTGTGGAAAATGCCTCACTTAGACTGAGTGGTGTGCAGCCGAGTGACCAGGGCCCATACACCTGTGATGTGACAGATGAACAGGGAAGCACCCTGGAAAAGCTACTACTTTTAGTGAGAGGTTAGAGAGTAAGTATTTTTGGACATTCAGATTTTTAGGAATCTTTTATCATTGGGGGATAAAGAAACATACAACTATTAAGCTATCTGCACAAAATCAACTTAGTCATCTACTTGCCTAAAGCCCTTTGCAGTCAGAATTCTCCTTTGTTAAGAGCTGAATATGAGTATTGTTGTTTTTGTTTACCCCTGGCCCCCTTCAAGAATCCACAGCTCAGCTGTCTGTACAATCATCCTGTGACAGCTTCATCATCACCCTCACCTCCTCCCAGGGTTTCCCCCAGCCTGATGTGTGGTGGATGGACTCCATTGGAGGAGACATCTCCAATTAGAGCCACGGCCGTATCGGTCTGGAAAGCAGGGGGCGCTATGAGGTCCACAGCTCCATGGAGGTCAGGCCAAACAGTACACTCACCATCATTGCTGAAATGAGACTGGAGGTTCTCAATCAAAGCTTCACCCACTCGCTCACCCTCCACCCACTCCCAGGTAAAGGTGCGACCTACCAACAGGTTTAGGGGTAGAGCAATGTGACCAAGTATGGATCACTGATTTAGTGATGAAATATTAAACCATTTCATAATCACTAATGGCTAAACCCTGACAAGAGAGTACTCTTACACAAATTCTGCAATGTATGAATTCTAGACAAAATTTGTAGTCAAACACCCATCCTAAATACGGATTTGACATTTCACTTTGAGGGCAAATGAGTCATATGAGCATTGTGTATAGATGTACTGCATGCAAGAATAACACCACTGCAGAGTGCAACTTCCCATGACAGGAACTGTTTACAATGTCCTCAATGAAAGGTTCAGTACTACTAGAGGAACAGGTCTTTGGGATGTGAAGCTGAAAGTGTCTCTTTCTCTCTTCTCCTCCTCTTCAACAGAATGCTGTGAGGTGCCTCTTACAACCGGGGGCAGACAGGCTTTGGTATTATTAGGGATAGTTCTCTTAGCAGCATTAGCAATGCCACTCATTTTGTACTTCAGACGCAAGCCTGAAACACACCAACACCAGCTGGTCCCACATGACGATACAACAGGACAAGATGAGGCTCATGAAACAGAGACTTGATACATCATGAACAAAAACGAGTTATAAAAGTCTAAGCTTATAGGACTGTTTCAATGTCACAAATATAGGTGTGTGTGTTTTGCTGCCTTCTGAAATATTTCCACTCCCTCTTGGTAATGTATTATAGAGTACTGCTAGCAGTAGACTTTGCTACTCTCTGCAGCCCTATGTAATCCAGCCTACTTATTTTTTGGGGGGATGCAAAGCTGTCATGAAGGCGAAGGGTGGCTACTTTGAAGAATCTCAAATAAAAATATATTTTGATTTGATTAACACTTTTTTAGGTTACGACATGATTTCATATGTGTTATTTTATAGTTTTGATGTCTTCACTATTACGCTACAATGTAGAAAATAGTAAAAATAAAGAAAAACCCTTGAATGAGTTGGTGTGTCCAAACATTTGACTGGTACTGTATATTTTGTCTAATGTTATTGTCAAAGGTGGCCTGGTAACAACAACTGGGAAAAGTACTATCCACCTCACAGTTGGGCTGGTTGAAAAGTACATGCTACATGACGAGGGGGATGTAACTGCAACGTCTGGGGCATATTACAGAAATATTTCACGTTACTACATGGTACTTGGAGTCACTCTGTGAGACAGATCATTACATTACCATTTTATTGTTGCTGCAACGCAGCCATTTTGAAAAGCACCTGTCAACCAGCACATCAACCAATAGTTGTTACAAGCTGTTGCAACAAGACATGCTCGACTAACCTTGAGCCACCTACAGAAGGTACATATACAAATACAACACACCTACTCCTCCATCCCCACCTTAAGTATATTTATTTGGTAATTTCTCAAGTTGACCCAACAGGAAAAGGTTACTAATAGGAACTTTTCATTTTATGAGAGGAATTTGCATTGTCACTTTGATAAATAATGATATACAACCCTAGTGATAGCAGTTCAAAAAGGTGCCCTCTGACACTTCACCCTCAGAGCTTGACTGTGAACCCATACATGCATTTGAAGCGCTTTACTTATATTGATGACAGGGATGAGGCCAGCCTGTGCATATCCTTTCAAAGCGTCAAAGAAACTACGCAAGAGGAGTGTTTTGTCTGTGATCTGCAATGCCATGTATGCCTACTGTTGGTTACAAGAGAAGACATTTTAAAGTTGAATAAATATATTAGCAGCTCTGTAATGCATTTCAGATACTCACCTCCCCCCTTAAACTATACAAACACGCCCATGACATGATGTGTATTTAAGACAAATAAATCCTCACCCCTTTTGTCATACCCCCAAAATCCTAATGAGGTTCCATAGTCAATTCTTGTTCAGACCTCTGTCACCCTATTCATTATTGAGCTGACAGTAAATAAGATCTGGCTCTCATATCCTGTTCCAATAACAATGTTTCTGTAATGGTATCCATGGTTTGTGTAAGCTCTCCTCGCCCGTCTCCTATTGACATAGACTTAAGCCATGTTCTGTTGACATACTCTTAAAACATCCATGTATAAGTGATGAGCACTTCTTCTAATCCATGTTTAAATAATTCCATAAAACAATAAATTAAACACCCATGATATTTTGAATCATTTGAAAATACATTGTTATTTTATATGGTCCCGATTTTTATTACGATTTTATTTAACCTTTATTTAACCGGCCAAGTTAATTAAGAACAAATGATTATTTACATCACTACACAGTGATGCTAAAAACTATATAATAATGACATGGTTTACATGCCTTATAAGAGGTATAATAGTTGATAGTACTATGTAACAACTACCCACACTAGTTACACTACGCTGCTATATTAACATTATGTGATACTTAATATAAAGTGGGACCTTTTTAAAAGTTATATTCTATTGCAAATCAAAAATTAAAACATCTGGTCAGTGGGCCATAGTAAATGAGTCTATGAAACATGTTTGGCAATATTATTTACCAGGTCTCTCTTACAAAATCTAAATGGGACAAACCTGCTTAAATAAATGTTTTATTTTATATATATTGAGGTAACATTTTATGAAACAGATGTTTGTTTCCAATTTCTTAAAAAAAAATTCTTTATAAGGAAAAATACTACGTAATAGTTGGTTAGATGGAAACTTTAGTCACACAGTTGTCAATATATGCATTTCAGTCATGCATACGCTATGTTGACTTAATTAGTACGGTAATTCAATATTTTGTCAAGGATGTGTTTTCTTTATCCATCCTCTTCACAATATAAAACACCCTCTCATCCCTCCCTGTCTGTTATATCCTTCATGGTCCCACCAACAGGTAAAGTATGGACATCAGATCAGTCTTTTGCATTAGAAATATTGGTGAATAGTATCAGATGAAGACCAAATTATTACGGAGATGAAAGTGAATTGAAATAAACTATTTCCTGTCTTTGTAGATGCATGTACAATGTATTAATGCAAGCTCATTTATATTTACAAAATATTTAATGTAATTTATTGATGGATATAAATTAATTAAAGTAGCTACTCTATAATCTAATCTAAAACAAAACTGATTTAGTTTTTACATCCATTTTCCATGTCATTTGTTGACTGTGCATTTTAGTTTCCAGCCATGGGGACAACTTTCCTGCTTTGTGTGGCTGTCACCCTATTCATTGGTAAGAATCACAGTTTACCTTTCAATATTCCATGTCATGTAATCACTGACAGAATTGAGCAAGTTGATCATTTGTTATTATCTAACATTATGGGGAATCAAATACAGTACCGTAGCTTGGCAAATGAAATCTTCCTAGCCTCCTCTAATTAGATAGTACATTTATGTTGTTTGTTCTGCAGGGCACACTATATAGACATGTAATACTGGTTATAAAGCTATGCAGGTGGAAGTGACAGCATGTGTATTGTTATGTACACACATTTTTTTCTATACGATTATGTCATTCAAACAAAAACAAATGATTTTGTGCCTGTCACGAGCGGAATGGACAGTTTAAGGAGTGAGTCAAGCGCAGGAGACGGAGGTCCGTGACAACAAACTTAATTTAATAAGTCCACGGGCAAGATTCATATACAGCTGGGAGCATAACAGTCAGAAAGAATGACTAAAAGAAGCTCCGTGCAAAAGGCAGACGGGGCACAGCCCGACAACCCTAATGCCTAGATAATAGACGTAACACCACACGTAACAACGAACAATCCCGCACAAATCCTAGCTAAACACAGACAGACTAAATAACCCCCCCACTAATGACAAACACAAAACAGGTGCAAACAAAAACAGACATAACTAATAGACACTGAAACACAGATCGGTGGCAGCTAGTAGGCCGGCGACGACGACCGCCGAGCGCCGCTCGACCGAGGAGAGGCGCCCCCTTCTGTGGATGTTGTGACAGTGCCTTACTAAATTAACACTTGACAGTCAGTGAATTCAGCAAGAGCAGTCAGAGCAAGACAATTGTACTGTATTTAAGCTACAGTATATGTTTCATTATTACATTTATATTAAAGTACCAAAATTGTTGCGAAAAGAATGCAGGTGCTCATCTGTAAAATTGTCTTTCTCCTTTACGTTTAGTGGTCAGCGGATCATGCCCAGTGGGGCGGGAGTTCATTACTGCCTTTATGCCTAACTATTTGCTGAGCTACCATGATGATCAGAGACTTCAACTGGCCATAACCACACAGGATTATCCAGCCATTGTTCAAATTCAGGTCAATGCAATCGGCTTCTCCACCTCAGTGAAGATAGAGAAACAGAACACCAAATGGATCGGCATACCTGGTACCGCTGAAATTGGGGGTCCAGGAGCTTCCACCAAAACAGTGCAGGTCACCTCCAACTCTGACATCTCGGTGGTGGCCTTCAACTACAAGTTCTCGACCGGAGACAGCAGTGTGGTCTTCCCGAATGACCAGCTGGGTACTGACTATGTGGTCTTCACCCCCGATGAGGGTCCAAGCAACATTCACAAGCTTATGTCTATTGTCAACGGCAAAGAGCCCAACAAGATCACGATCATCCCTGTCTCCAACATAAATCTCAGTGGCATGGAATCCTGGAAGCAAAGACAGGCGGTGATTGTTACCATGGACCCATACCAGGTCTACCTCTACCAAAGCTACACCACTTTCACTGGGACCAGGGTCAAAGCCAAGCTCCCTGTGGCGGTCCTGGGGGGACACGAGTGCATCGCAGATGGAGGCCGCTGCAATCACGTCTACGAACAACTGCTACCAGTACAGAGCCTCTCCACCAATTACCTGGTTCCTTCCATGCACATGACCCAATCAACAGACTTTGTCAACATTGTGGCCTCAGAGGACAACACTCTAGTGAAGATCTTTGAGGGAAAGGTATCCACTGCTAAACAGCTGAATGAGGGGCAGGCGTATGTGGTTTCTGTCCAACCCAAATATCCGCTGATCATCAAAAGTGATAAGAAGGTCATGGTGATGTACTTCAGCAACAACAAGCCCTACGATCCATTCCTCACCAACATCCTCCCAACGTCTGATCTAGCCAATGAGTGGTCGGTGGACACGCAGAGCAAATTCGAGAGCACGTTGGTCATTGTCTCCGAGGGGAAAGGGATCAACACCGTTAAAGTCTGTGAGAAAAATAATTGTATGAAATCTCTCCAATGGACATCATTCAACTCAGACCCTAAGTACATGTGGGTAAACATTCCATTGGGAGAGCAGCAACAGCATTTCTCAATCAAAGGCGACTCCCTCATGGCTGTTTACGTTTATGGTGGCATGCCAAGAGACGGCTACGCTACAACAGGAGTATGTTCCAAAGGTACGCTGATTAATTGACACATCCACTTAAATGGCCTATCAACTGCCCCTCAATACCTCCCTCTTAAAGAGGAACACTCTTTAACAATACAATGCAACACAACACATCACAATGCAACGCAACACAAAAAAACTAATCGCAACACAACACAACAAATGCACTGCATGAAAACAAGAGTTAGTCTTGAATGTTGCTTCTGTTCTCACTCAGGCACTGCACCACCCACTACACCACCAGACCCCTGTGAGAACGTCAAATGCAGAGAAAAGGAAGAATGTACAAAGGGGGTATGTGTCCACATCTCCAAAGCAACCTGCAGGGCTGTGGGCGACCCCCACTACCTCACCTTTGATGGGGAGCGATTTGACTTCCAGGGCACCTGCTCTTATGTCATGGCCACGGTTGTTAAATCTGAACCTGGCCTCATCCCGTTCACTGTCCTGACCAAGAACAACCACAGAGGGAACAACAGGGTGTCTTTCGTAAGGAAAGTCTCAGTCACGGTCTATGGGCTGACTGTTGTGATCAGCACGCATAAAGGGAAGGTTGAGGTAAGTAACAAGAGACCAGAGGGAAATTATCAGGATGGGGGTCGGTTCCATGGTAAATTTGGTCAACCCAGGAGGTGAACTGAGCAGTTTTTCCATATGCTTATTGATCTTTCTTAGGTGAATGGTGAGAATGTCTACCTGCCTGTGACCCTAGCCAGGGGAAACCTAACGGTGGTGTATAGTGGCAACTATGCTGTTCTGAAGACAAACTTTGGCCTGAAGGTTATGTACGACTGGAACATGAAGTTCTACGTCACTGTCCCCAGCAGCTACTTCCGCACCCTGGGTGGGCTCTGTGGGAACTACAACGGGGATCGCAATGACGAGTTCACTAACCCCAAAGGTAACAAGGAACCCACAGTGGTGAAGTTTGCCCAGAGCTGGAGAACTGAAGACGGCGACTTGTTCTGTCATGATGACTGCCAAGGGGAATGTCCTAGCTGCACTCCGGCTCTCCAACAGAAATACAAGGGAGAGAAGTTATGTGGTCTCTTGGCCAAAAAAGATGGCCCATTCGCCAGCTGCCACAAGGTCCTGGACCCAGGCATGTTCATGGACAACTGCGTCTATGACGTCTGCATCAATAAAGGCATCTATCAGTTCCTCTGTGAGAACATGAAAAGCTACAATGATGCCTGTTTGGCCGAGGGGGTCAAAATTAGCCCTGAGTGGAGGACAATCACTGGATGCTGTGAGTTTTCCTCTTTCCAGACATTTCATGCAGATTTTTAGATTGCACTTTTCACTATTATTTAAATCTATTTTCTCATTTCACATTTGCAGCACTGGAATGTCCGTCAAACAGCTACTACGAGGCATGTGGCACAGCTTGCCCTGCCTCTTGTTCAGATCTAGATGCCGAAGCAAAGTGCAAAGAACCCTGTGTGGAGACCTGTCAATGCAACAAGGGCTTTGTCCTCAGTGGAGACAAATGCGTCTCCAAGGAGAGCTGTGGCTGCTCTTATGAAGGACGATACTACCCGTCTGGAATGAAGTTCTGGGAAGATGACAAATGCACAAAGCAGTGTGAATGCAATCCAGGAACAGCCAAGGTTGAATGCAAAGCAACAGCATGCAAGAAGTCAGAGATGTGTGGCCAGCAGAGTGGTAAGAGAGATTGCTACCCAACATCTTATGCCACTTGCCAAGGTTCAGGTGACCCCCACTACCGCACGTTTGATGGCAAGAGGTTCGACTTCCAGGGAACGTGTACTTACGTTCTCTCCAAATTGGTCAGCAAAGATGACAAGTCTCTGGCGCCTTTTGAGGTGCTTATTAAGAATCAGAATAGGGGGAGGAACACGGCAGTGTCTTACACAAAGACAGTCACCGTCATTGTCTTCAAAAACATCATCACCATGAGTAGGGACAACCCTGGCAAAGTATTGGTAAGCTACCTTAAAATGTTATCCATTCCAAATGAATGACACAATTGCATTCCGGGTTTACTTGGTCAATGAGCTTTTATGATTATACTACTTAATGAAAGAGGAAATATCAGGACAGTATCGTCCTTCGTGTTTCATTAACGTTTCTTTCTCTCTTCCCAGGTCAACAACCATTATGTGAACTTGCCATTTGATGTAGACGATGGCCAACTGTCCATCTTCCGCCGTGGGTATTTCGCGGTGGTGAAGACCAAATTTGGCCTGACACTGAAGTTCAACTGGAACAGCCACGTCTCCCTAACCCTCCCCAGCTCCTACTCAGACCTCATCGGAGGGCTCTGCGGAAACTTGAACGGCCAACGGAACGACGACCTCCTCAAACCAGACAAGAGCCCTGCCAACTCCCCAACAGTATTTGGGGACAGCTGGAAAGTGGGGAACGACCCTGGCTGCTCCAGCGACTGCGACGGCAAGAAGTGCCCCACCTGTGACCACAGCCTGATGCTTAATTACCAAACAGGGAAGTACTGCGGCAGGATCACAGACAAAAACGGTCCGTTCAAGCACTGCCACGCCAAGGTGGACCCCACGGAGTACTATGAAGACTGTGTGTTTGATATGTGTCTGTACCGTGGCCATGCCTCTGCCCTCTGTAACGCCCTCAGCACCTACACCACTGCCTGCCAGGATGCCCCTGCCAAGGTGGAACAGTGGAGGTCGGACAGCTTCTGTCGTAAGTAGTGCACAGACACACCTCATCAGATGTGTATTTCTAACAACAACTGTAACAATTATGGTCATTACAATAAGTCAGAAGTGGCTTGTCTAGCTAACAGCTCCTGGTTCCGACATTATTAAATTCTATCATGTTTGACCTAATGTGTTGTAGCATCTTCCTGCAAGGCCAACAGCCACTATGAGGTGTGTGCCTCAGGCTGCCCCCAGACCTGCAGCAGCCTCGATGAGCCTGAGAGCTGTGAGAACTCCCTGTGCACCGAGGGCTGTGTCTGTGACGACGGCTTCATACTGAGCGACAGTGAGTGTGTGCCACTGGCTGAATGTGGCTGTGTTCACCAAGGCCAATACTACCAGATGGGCCAGGTGTTCTTCCCCAACGGCCAGTGCAAAGAGCGCTGTGTGTGTAAAAAGGATGGACACATGGAGTGTAATGTGAAGTTTGCCTGTGGTCCCAATGAGAAGTGCCAGGTCCAAGACGGGGTGCAGGCTTGTATACCCATGAGCACGGGCACCTGCTATGTGAGCGGGGCCAGGAGATTCCACTCGTTCGATGGCAGCTGCTTCAGCCTACACGGGGACTGTGTGTACAAAATGTCGGAGGTTGTGGAGAAAGACGGATCGATGGCTCCATTTGTTGTGTCAGTGCAGCAGTTGACCAAGATGGATGATGCAATGGTCACCAGGAGGGTTGAAATACAGGCCTACAAATACAAGATATCTATGTCTCCCAGAGTTATATGGGAAATAACGGTAGTTTTCTGTCTTGATCTACTCCTTTCAGTATTAAAAAGTAACACTTGATTCGAAAAACTGATGTTTTCAATCTTTCCTCCTTTCACAGGTGGATGACGTTGCAACAAATCTCCCACTGTCACTCGGAGATGGAAAGGTCAGGGCCTACCAGAACGGCATTAACATCATCGTGGTAACAGACTTTGGCTTGATGGTGACTTACGACACCGTTGCTGGCGCCATCATACAGCTTCCATCCACTTACAAAGGTGTTACCGGTGGTCTCTGTGGCAACTATAATAACAAGAAGGAGGATGACTTCCTGCTGCCCAGTGGGCTGCAGGAGTCGTCTGTGGAGAAGTTTGCAGCCGGGTGGTTAGTGGTTCAGGAAGGGGTCAAATGTCAGACAGGATGTGACGGTGGCTTGAAGTGTCCTCCCACCAGTGGACCCCCGCCGGCTTGCAGCATCATAAAGTCAACCAAGGGTCCATTTGCCCAATGCCATGCTGTTGTGCCACCACAAGAGCACTTTGAGGAGTGCATGAAGGAGGGAGAGGGTGGGGATGCACTGTGCCGCCACTTACAGACCTATGTGACTTTCTGTCAGGCATCCGGTGGCCTTGTCAGCAGCTGGAGATCTGACCAGTTTTGTCGTGAGTGAATTTTGATATTGAAAGTTAATTTACCTTATCCTGGTTTACCTTAGTATGCAATATTTTTCTGACCTAATGCTCTGCTGAAAAACAATTGAAGCTGAAGCTGATTTAAGTTTTTTGATAACATGCATCTCCTCCCATTTCCATCTGTCCTCTAGCTCTGACGTGTCCAGCTAACAGTCACTATGAGTTGTGTGCCGACACCTGTTCTTCCACCTGTGACTCTCTCAGTGAGTCTCCCAAATGCCCACTATGCCAGGAGGGCTGCCAGTGTGACGACGGCTTTGTGTTTGATGGTGGCAAGTGTGTCCAACTGGAGAACTGTGGCTGTGTGGTTGATGGACACTATTACAAGGTGATTACAGATTTATTGACAAAAAATTGCCATTTCATATCCCAAAAATGCAATAATATCCTAAAGTCATTTTTACAATTATAGGCCTATATCTGTTCTACGCTAAATGCAAATATATATAATCAATCTCTATCCTTGGTAAATATTTCTTGTTTACAATCATCCTATGGTTTATACCATAGTATAAACACTCAATGATATCACTGATATGTTTTGCTGGTTTTCAGTCTGGCCAGTCTGTGATGCTTGGCAACTGTTCTGAGACCTGCAGCTGTGCAGCAGGAGTGTTCACCTGCAAGAACTCACAGTGCAAAGAGGGTCAGAAATGTGGGTTGAAGAATGGAGTCATGGACTGCTACAGCACAGGTACAAAAAACATTAATAATAATGCAACCCAACAGATATGGCTTTGTGTTAGTACATTTGGATGTGGAATTTTGGACTTTGTTGATGTTTCTATTTTGATATTGCAATGAGCAAGCTATGTTAACATCTCTAATACCCATTTTGTCAGACCCCTGTGAGGACACTGAGTGCCGTGAGAAGGAAAACTGTGTGGTGAAGAACAATAAGGCGGTATGTGTGGCCCAGTCCAAGGCCACCTGCAGGGCTGTGGGCGACCCCCACTACCTCACCTTTGATGGGGAGCGATTTGACTTCCAGGGCACCTGCTCTTATGTCATGGCCACGGTTGTTAAATCTGAACCTGGCCTCATCCCGTTCACTGTCCTGACCAAGAACAACCACAGAGGGAACAACAGGGTGTCTTTCGTAAGGAAAGTCTCAGTCACGGTCTATGGGCTGACTGTTGTGATCAGCACGCATAAAGGGAAGGTTGAGGTAAGTAACAAGAGACCAGAGGGAAATGATCAGGATTGGGGTCGGTTCCATGGTAAATTTGGTCAACCCAGGAGGTGAACTGAGTGGTTTTTCCATATGCTTATTGATTTTTTCTTAGGTGAATGGTGAGAATGTCTACCTGCCTGTGACCCTAGCCAGGGGAAACCTAACGGTGGTGTATAGTGGCAGCTATGCTGTTCTGAAGACAAACTTTGGCCTGAAGGTTATGTACGACTGGAACATGAAGTTCTACGTCACTGTCCCCAGCAGCTACTTCCGCACCCTGGGTGGGCTCTGTGGGAACTACAACGGGGATCGCAATGACGAGTTCACTAACCCCAAAGGTAACAAGGAACCCACAGTGGTGAAGTTTGCCCAGAGCTGGAGAACTGAAGACGGCGACTTGTTCTGTCATGATGACTGCCAAGGGGAATGTCCTAGCTGCACTCCGGCTCTCCAACAGAAATACAAGGGAGAGAAGTTATGTGGTCTCTTGGCCAAAAAAGATGGCCCATTCGCCAGCTGCCACAAGGTCCTGGACCCAGGCATGTTCATGGACAACTGCGTCTATGACGTCTGCATCAATAAAGGCATCTATCAGTTCCTCTGTGAGAACATGAAAAGCTACAATGATGCCTGTTTGGCCGAGGGGGTCAAAATTAGCCCTGAGTGGAGGACAATCACTGGATGCTGTGAGTTTTCCTCTTTCCAGACATTTCATGCAGATTTTTAGATTGCACTTTTCACTATTATTTAAATCTATTTTCTCATTTCACATTTGCAGCACTGGAATGTCCGTCAAACAGCTACTACGAGGCATGTGGCACAGCTTGCCCTGCCTCTTGTTCAGATCTAGATGCCGAAGCAAAGTGCAAGGAACCCTGTGTGGAGACCTGTCAATGCAACAAGGGCTTTGTCCTCAGTGGAGACAAATGCGTCTCCAAGGAGAGCTGTGGCTGCTCTTATGAAGGACGATACTACCCGTCTGGAATGAAGTTCTGGGAAGATGACAAATGCACAAAGCAGTGTGAATGCAATCCAGGAACAGCCAAGGTTGAATGCAAAGCAACAGCATGCAAGAAGTCAGAGATGTGTGGCCAGCAGAGTGGTAAGAGAGATTGCTACCCAACATCTTATGCCACTTGCCAAGGTTCAGGCGACCCCCACTACCGCACGTTTGATGGCAAGAGGTTCGACTTCCAGGGAACGTGTACTTACGTTCTCTCCAAATTGGTCAGCAAAGATGACAAGTCTCTGGCGCCTTTTGAGGTGCTTATTAAGAATCAGAATAGGGGGAGGAACACGGCAGTGTCTTACACAAAGACAGTCACCGTCATTGTCTTCAAAAACATCATCACCATGAGTAGGGACAACCCTGGCAAAGTATTGGTAAGCTACCTTAAAATGTTATCCATTCCAAATGAATGACACAATTGCATTCCGGGTTTACTTGGTCAATGAGCTTTTATGATTATACTACTTAATGAAAGAGGAAATATCAGGACAGTATCATCCTTCGTGTTTCATTAACGTTTCTTTCTCTCTTCCCAGGTCAACAACCAGTATGTGAACTTGCCATTTGATGTAGACGATGGCCAACTGTCCATCTTCCGCCGTGGGTATTTCGCGGTGGTGAAGACCAAATTTGGCCTGACACTGAAGTTCAACTGGAACAGCCACGTCTCCCTAACCCTCCCCAGCTCCTACTCAGACCTCATCGGAGGGCTCTGCGGAAACTGGAACGGCCAACGGAACGACGACCTCCTCAAACCAGACAAGAGCCCTGCCAACTCCCCAACAGTATTTGGGGACAGCTGGAAAGTGGGGAACGACCCTGGCTGCTCCAGCGACTGCGACGGCAAGAAGTGCCCCACCTGTGACCACAGCCTGATGCTTGATTACCAAACAGGGAAGTACTGCGGCAGGATCACAGACAAAAACGGTCCGTTCAAGCACTGCCACGCCAAGGTGGACCCCACAGAGTACTATGAGGACTGTGTGTTTGATATGTGTCTGTACCGTGGCCATGCCTCTGCCCTCTGTAACGCCCTCAGCACCTACACCACTGCCTGCCAGGATGCCCCTGCCAAGGTGGAACAGTGGAGGTCGGACAGCTTCTGTCGTAAGTAGTGCACAGACACACCTCATCAGATGTGTATTTCTAACAACAACTGTAACAATTATGGTCATTACAATAAGTCAGAAGTGGCTTGTCTAGCTAACAGCTCCTGGTTCCGACATTATTAAATTCTATCATGTTTGACCTAATGTGTTGTAGCATCTTCCTGCAAGGCCAACAGCCACTATGAGGTGTGTGCCTCAGGCTGCCCCCAGACCTGCAGCAGCCTCGATGAGCCTGAGCGCTGTGAGAACTCCCTGTGCACCGAGGGCTGTGTCTGTGACGACGGCTTCATACTGAGCGACAGTGAGTGTGTGCCACTGGCTGAATGTGGCTGTGTTCACCAAGGCCAATACTACCAGATGGGCCAGGTGTTCTTCCCCAACGGCCAGTGCAAAGAGCGCTGTGTGTGTAAAAAGGATGGACACATGGAGTGTAATGTGAAGTTTGCCTGTGGTCCCAATGAGAAGTGCCAGGTCCAAGACGGGGTGCAGGCTTGTATACCCATGAGCACGGGCACCTGCTATGTGAGCGGGGCCAGGAGATTCCACTCGTTCGATGGCAGCTGCTTCAGCCTACACGGGGACTGTGTGTACAAAATGTCGGAGGTTGTGGAGAAAGACGGATCGATGGCTCCATTTGTTGTGTCAGTGCAGCAGTTGACCAAGATGGATGATGCAATGGTCACCAGGAGGGTTGAAATACAGGCCTACAAATACAAGATATCTATGTCTCCCAGAGTTATATGGGAAATAACGGTAGTTTTCTGTCTTGATCTACTCCTTTCAGTATTAAAAAGTAACACTTGATTCGAAAAACTGATGTTTTCAATCTTTCCTCCTTTCACAGGTGGATGACATTGCAACAAATCTCCCACTGTCACTCGGAGATGGAAAGGTCAGGGCCTACCAGAACGGCATTAACATCATCGTGGTAACAGACTTTGGCTTGATGGTGACTTACGACACCGTTGCTGGCGCCATCATACAGCTTCCATCCACTTACAAAGGTGTTACCGGTGGTCTCTGTGGCAACTATAATAACAAGAAGGAGGATGACTTCCTGCTGCCCAGTGGGCTGCAGGAGTCGTCTGTGGAGAAGTTTGCAGCCGGGTGGTTAGTGGTTCAGGAAGGGGTCAAATGTCAGACAGGATGTGACGGTGGCTTGAAGTGTCCTCCCACCAGTGGACCCCCGCCGGCTTGCAGCATCATAAAGTCAACCAAGGGTCCATTTGCCCAATGCCATGCTGTTGTGCCACCACAAGAGCACTTTGAGGAGTGCATGAAGGAGGGAGAGGGTGGGGATGCACTGTGCCGCCACTTACAGACCTATGTGACTTTCTGTCAGGCATCCGGTGGCCTTGTCAGCAGCTGGAGATCTGACCAGTTTTGTCGTGAGTGAATTTTGATATTGAAAGTTAATTTACCTTATCCTGGTTTACCTTAGTATGCAATATTTTTCTGACCTAATGCTCTGCTGAAAAACAATTGAAGCTGAAGCTGATTTAAGTTTTTTGATAACATGCATCTCCTCCCATTTCCATCTGTCCTCTAGCTCTGACGTGTCCAGCTAACAGTCACTATGAGTTGTGTGCCGACACCTGTTCTTCCACCTGTGACTCTCTCAGTGAGTCTCCCAAATGCCCACTATGCCAGGAGGGCTGCCAGTGTGACGACGGCTTTGTGTTTGATGGTGGCAAGTGTGTCCAACTGGAGAACTGTGGCTGTGTGGTTGATGGACACTATTACAAGGTGATTACAGATTTATTGACAAAAAATTGCCATTTCATATCCCAAAAATGCAATAATATCCTAAAGTCATTTTTACAATTATAGGCCTATATCTGTTCTACGCTAAATGCAAATATATATAATCAATCTCTATCCTTGGTAAATATTTCTTGTTTACAATCATCCTATGGTTTATACCATAGTATAAACACTCAATGATATCACTGATATGTTTTGCTGGTTTTCAGTCTGGCCAGTCTGTGATGCTTGGCAACTGTTCTGAGACCTGCAGCTGTGCAGCAGGAGTGTTCACCTGCAAGAACTCACAGTGCAAAGAGGGTCAGAAATGTGGGTTGAAGAATGGAGTCATGGACTGCTACAGCACAGGTACAAAAAACATTAATAATAATGCAACCCAACAGATATGGCTTTGTGTTAGTACATTTGGATGTGGAATTTTGGACTTTGTTGATGTTTCTATTTTGATATTGCAATGAGCAAGCTATGTTAACATCTCTAATACCCATTTTGTCAGACCCCTGTGAGGACACTGAGTGCCGTGAGAAGGAAAACTGTGTGGTGAAGAACAATAAGGCGGTATGTGTGGCCCAGTCCAAGGCCACCTGCAGGGCTGTGGGCGACCCCCACTACCTCACCTTTGATGGGGAGCGATTTGACTTCCAGGGCACCTGCTCTTATGTCATGGCCACGGTTGTTAAATCTGAACCTGGCCTCATCCCGTTCACTGTCCTGACCAAGAACAACCACAGAGGGAACAACAGGGTGTCTTTCGTAAGGAAAGTCTCAGTCACGGTCTATGGGCTGACTGTTGTGATCAGCACGCATAAAGGGAAGGTTGAGGTAAGTAACAAGAGACCAGAGGGAAATGATCAGGATTGGGGTCGGTTCCATGGTAAATTTGGTCAACCCAGGAGGTGAACTGAGTGGTTTTTCCATATGCTTATTGATCTTTTCTTAGGTGAATGGTGAGAATGTCTACCTGCCTGTGACCCTAGCCAGGGGAAACCTAACGGTGGTGTATAGTGGCAGCTATGCTGTTCTGAAGACAAACTTTGGCCTGAAGGTTATGTACGACTGGAACATGAAGTTCTACGTCACTGTCCCCAGCAGCTACTTCCGCACCCTGGGTGGGCTCTGTGGGAACTACAACGGGGATCGCAATGACGAGTTCACTAACCCCAAAGGTAACAAGGAACCCACAGTGGTGAAGTTTGCCCAGAGCTGGAGAACTGAAGACGGCGACTTGTTCTGTCATGATGACTGCCAAGGGGAATGTCCTAGCTGCACTCCGGCTCTCCAACAGAAATACAAGGGAGAGAAGTTATGTGGTCTCTTGGCCAAAAAAGATGGCCCATTCGCCAGCTGCCACAAGGTCCTGGACCCAGGCATGTTCATGGACAACTGCGTCTATGACGTCTGCATCAATAAAGGCATCTATCAGTTCCTCTGTGAGAACATGAAAAGCTACAATGATGCCTGTTTGGCCGAGGGGGTCAAAATTAGCCCTGAGTGGAGGACAATCACTGGATGCTGTGAGTTTTCCTCTTTCCAGACATTTCATGCAGATTTTTAGATTGCACTTTTCACTATTATTTAAATCTATTTTCTCATTTCACATTTGCAGCACTGGAATGTCCGTCAAACAGCTACTACGAGGCATGTGGCACAGCTTGCCCTGCCTCTTGTTCAGATCTAGATGCCGAAGCAAAGTGCAAGGAACCCTGTGTGGAGACCTGTCAATGCAACAAGGGCTTTGTCCTCAGTGGAGACAAATGCGTCTCCAAGGAGAGCTGTGGCTGCTCTTATGAAGGACGATACTACCCGTCTGGAATGAAGTTCTGGGAAGATGACAAATGCACAAAGCAGTGTGAATGCAATCCAGGAACAGCCAAGGTTGAATGCAAAGCAACAGCATGCAAGAAGTCAGAGATGTGTGGCCAGCAGAGTGGTAAGAGAGATTGCTACCCAACATCTTATGCCACTTGCCAAGGTTCAGGCGACCCCCACTACCGCACGTTTGATGGCAAGAGGTTCGACTTCCAGGGAACGTGTACTTACGTTCTCTCCAAATTGGTCAGCAAAGATGACAAGTCTCTGGCGCCTTTTGAGGTGCTTATTAAGAATCAGAATAGGGGGAGGAACACGGCAGTGTCTTACACAAAGACAGTCACCGTCATTGTCTTCAAAAACATCATCACCATGAGTAGGGACAACCCTGGCAAAGTATTGGTAAGCTACCTTAAAATGTTATCCATTCCAAATGAATGACACAATTGCATTCCGGGTTTACTTGGTCAATGAGCTTTTATGATTATACTACTTAATGAAAGAGGAAATATCAGGACAGTATCATCCTTCGTGTTTCATTAACGTTTCTTTCTCTCTTCCCAGGTCAACAACCAGTATGTGAACTTGCCATTTGATGTAGACGATGGCCAACTGTCCATCTTCCGCCGTGGGTATTTCGCGGTGGTGAAGACCAAATTTGGCCTGACACTGAAGTTCAACTGGAACAGCCACGTCTCCCTAACCCTCCCCAGCTCCTACTCAGACCTCATCGGAGGGCTCTGCGGAAACTGGAACGGCCAACGGAACGACGACCTCCTCAAACCAGACAAGAGCCCTGCCAACTCCCCAACAGTATTTGGGGACAGCTGGAAAGTGGGGAACGACCCTGGCTGCTCCAGCGACTGCGACGGCAAGAAGTGCCCCACCTGTGACCACAGCCTGATGCTTGATTACCAAACAGGGAAGTACTGCGGCAGGATCACAGACAAAAACGGTCCGTTCAAGCACTGCCACGCCAAGGTGGACCCCACAGAGTACTATGAGGACTGTGTGTTTGATATGTGTCTGTACCGTGGCCATGCCTCTGCCCTCTGTAACGCCCTCAGCACCTACACCACTGCCTGCCAGGATGCCCCTGCCAAGGTGGAACAGTGGAGGTCGGACAGCTTCTGTCGTAAGTAGTGCACAGACACACCTCATCAGATGTGTATTTCTAACAACAACTGTAACAATTATGGTCATTACAATAAGTCAGAAGTGGCTTGTCTAGCTAACAGCTCCTGGTTCCGACATTATTAAATTCTATCATGTTTGACCTAATGTGTTGTAGCATCTTCCTGCAAGGCCAACAGCCACTATGAGGTGTGTGCCTCAGGCTGCCCCCAGACCTGCAGCAGCCTCGATGAGCCTGAGCGCTGTGAGAACTCCCTGTGCACCGAGGGCTGTGTCTGTGACGACGGCTTCATACTGAGCGACAGTGAGTGTGTGCCACTGGCTGAATGTGGCTGTGTTCACCAAGGCCAATACTACCAGATGGGCCAGGTGTTCTTCCCCAACGGCCAGTGCAAAGAGCGCTGTGTGTGTAAAAAGGATGGACACATGGAGTGTAATGTGAAGTTTGCCTGTGGTCCCAATGAGAAGTGCCAGGTCCAAGATGGGGTGCAGGCTTGTATACCCATGAGCACGGGCACCTGCTATGTGAGCGGGGCCAGGAGATTCCACTCGTTCGATGGCAGCTGCTTCAGCCTACACGGGGACTGTGTGTACAAAATGTCGGAGGTTGTGGAGAAAGACGGATCGATGGCTCCATTTGTTGTGTCAGTGCAGCAGTTGACCAAGATGGATGATGCAATGGTCACCAGGAGGGTTGAAATACAGGCCTACAAATACAAGATATCTATGTCTCCCAGAGTTATATGGGAAATAACGGTAGTTTTCTGTCTTGATCTACTCCTTTCAGTATTAAAAAGTAACACTTGATTCGAAAAACTGATGTTTTCAATCTTTCCTCCTTTCACAGGTGGATGACGTTGCAACAAATCTCCCACTGTCACTCGGAGATGGAAAGGTCAGGGCCTACCAGAACGGCATTAACATCATCGTGGTAACAGACTTTGGCTTGATGGTGACCTACGACACCGTTGCTGGCGCCATCATACAGCTTCCATCCACTTACAAAGGTGTTACCGGTGGTCTCTGTGGCAACTATAATAACAAGAAGGAGGATGACTTCCTGCTGCCCAGTGGGCTGCAGGAGTCGTCTGTGGAGAAGTTTGCAGCCGGGTGGTTAGTGGTTCAGGAAGGGGTCAAATGTCAGACAGGATGTGACGGTGGCTTGAAGTGTCCTCCCACCAGTGGACCCCCACCGGCTTGCAGCATCATAAAGTCAACCAAGGGTCCATTTGCCCAATGCCATGCTGTTGTGCCACCACAAGAGCACTTTGAGGAGTGCATGAAGGAGGGAGAGGGTGGGGATGCACTGTGCCGCCACTTACAGACCTATGTGACTTTCTGTCAGGCATCCGGTGGCCTTGTCAGCAGCTGGAGATCTGACCAGTTTTGTCGTGAGTGAATTTTGATATTGAAAGTTAATTTACCTTATCCTGGTTTACCTTAGTATGCAATATTTTTCTGACCTAATGCTCTGCTGAAAAACAATTGAAGCTGAAGCTGATTTAAGTTTTTTGATAACATGCATCTCCTCCCATTTCCATCTGTCCTCTAGCTCTGACGTGTCCAGCTAACAGTCACTATGAGTTGTGTGCCGACACCTGTTCTTCCACCTGTGACTCTCTCAGTGAGTCTCCCAAATGCCCACTATGCCAGGAGGGCTGCCAGTGTGACGACGGCTTTGTGTTTGATGGTGGCAAGTGTGTCCAACTGGAGAACTGTGGCTGTGTGGTTGATGGACACTATTACAAGGTGATTACAGATTTATTGACAAAAAATTGCCATTTCATATCCCAAAAATGCAATAATATCCTAAAGTCATTTTTACAATTATAGGCCTATATCTGTTCTACGCTAAATGCAAATATATATAATCAATCTCTATCCTTGGTAAATATTTCTTGTTTACAATCATCCTATGGTTTATACCATAGTATAAACACTCAATGATATCACTGATATGTTTTGCTGGTTTTCAGTCTGGCCAGTCTGTGATGCTTGGCAACTGTTCTGAGACCTGCAGCTGTGCAGCAGGAGTGTTCACCTGCAAGAACTCACAGTGCAAAGAGGGTCAGAAATGTGGGTTGAAGAATGGAGTCATGGACTGCTACAGCACAGGTACAAAAAACATTAATAATAATGCAACCCAACAGATATGGCTTTGTGTTAGTACATTTGGATGTGGAATTTTGGACTTTGTTGATGTTTCTATTTTGATATTGCAATGAGCAAGCTATGTTAACATCTCTAATACCCATTTTGTCAGACCCCTGTGAGGACACTGAGTGCCGTGAGAAGGAAAACTGTGTGGTGAAGAACAATAAGGCGGTATGTGTGGCCCAGTCCAAGGCCACCTGCAGGGCTGTGGGCGACCCCCACTACCTCACCTTTGATGGGGAGCGATTTGACTTCCAGGGCACCTGCTCTTATGTCATGGCCACGGTTGTTAAATCTGAACCTGGCCTCATCCCGTTCACTGTCCTGACCAAGAACAACCACAGAGGGAACAACAGGGTGTCTTTCGTAAGGAAAGTCTCAGTCACGGTCTATGGGCTGACTGTTGTGATCAGCACGCATAAAGGGAAGGTTGAGGTAAGTAACAAGAGACCAGAGGGAAATGATCAGGATTGGGGTCGGTTCCATGGTAAATTTGGTCAACCCAGGAGGTGAACTGAGTGGTTTTTCCATATGCTTATTGATCTTTTCTTAGGTGAATGGTGAGAATGTCTACCTGCCTGTGACCCTAGCCAGGGGAAACCTAACGGTGGTGTATAGTGGCAGCTATGCTGTTCTGAAGACAAACTTTGGCCTGAAGGTTATGTACGACTGGAACATGAAGTTCTACGTCACTGTCCCCAGCAGCTACTTCCGCACCCTGGGTGGGCTCTGTGGGAACTACAACGGGGATCGCAATGACGAGTTCACTAACCCCAAAGGTAACAAGGAACCCACAGTGGTGAAGTTTGCCCAGAGCTGGAGAACTGAAGACGGCGACTTGTTCTGTCATGATGACTGCCAAGGGGAATGTCCTAGCTGCACTCCGGCTCTCCAACAGAAATACAAGGGAGAGAAGTTATGTGGTCTCTTGGCCAAAAAAGATGGCCCATTCGCCAGCTGCCACAAGGTCCTGGACCCAGGCATGTTCATGGACAACTGCGTCTATGACGTCTGCATCAATAAAGGCATCTATCAGTTCCTCTGTGAGAACATGAAAAGCTACAATGATGCCTGTTTGGCCGAGGGGGTCAAAATTAGCCCTGAGTGGAGGACAATCACTGGATGCTGTGAGTTTTCCTCTTTCCAGACATTTCATGCAGATTTTTAGATTGCACTTTTCACTATTATTTAAATCTATTTTCTCATTTCACATTTGCAGCACTGGAATGTCCGTCAAACAGCTACTACGAGGCATGTGGCACAGCTTGCCCTGCCTCTTGTTCAGATCTAGATGCCGAAGCAAAGTGCAAGGAACCCTGTGTGGAGACCTGTCAATGCAACAAGGGCTTTGTCCTCAGTGGAGACAAATGCGTCTCCAAGGAGAGCTGTGGCTGCTCTTATGAAGGACGATACTACCCGTCTGGAATGAAGTTCTGGGAAGATGACAAATGCACAAAGCAGTGTGAATGCAATCCAGGAACAGCCAAGGTTGAATGCAAAGCAACAGCATGCAAGAAGTCAGAGATGTGTGGCCAGCAGAGTGGTAAGAGAGATTGCTACCCAACATCTTATGCCACTTGCCAAGGTTCAGGCGACCCCCACTACCGCACGTTTGATGGCAAGAGGTTCGACTTCCAGGGAACGTGTACTTACGTTCTCTCCAAATTGGTCAGCAAAGATGACAAGTCTCTGGCGCCTTTTGAGGTGCTTATTAAGAATCAGAATAGGGGGAGGAACACGGCAGTGTCTTACACAAAGACAGTCACCGTCATTGTCTTCAAAAACATCATCACCATGAGTAGGGACAACCCTGGCAAAGTATTGGTAAGCTACCTTAAAATGTTATCCATTCCAAATGAATGACACAATTGCATTCCGGGTTTACTTGGTCAATGAGCTTTTATGATTATACTACTTAATGAAAGAGGAAATATCAGGACAGTATCATCCTTCGTGTTTCATTAACGTTTCTTTCTCTCTTCCCAGGTCAACAACCAGTATGTGAACTTGCCATTTGATGTAGACGATGGCCAACTGTCCATCTTCCGCCGTGGGTATTTCGCGGTGGTGAAGACCAAATTTGGCCTGACACTGAAGTTCAACTGGAACAGCCACGTCTCCCTAACCCTCCCCAGCTCCTACTCAGACCTCATCGGAGGGCTCTGCGGAAACTGGAACGGCCAACGGAACGACGACCTCCTCAAACCAGACAAGAGCCCTGCCAACTCCCCAACAGTATTTGGGGACAGCTGGAAAGTGGGGAACGACCCTGGCTGCTCCAGCGACTGCGACGGCAAGAAGTGCCCCACCTGTGACCACAGCCTGATGCTTGATTACCAAACAGGGAAGTACTGCGGCAGGATCACAGACAAAAACGGTCCGTTCAAGCACTGCCACGCCAAGGTGGACCCCACAGAGTACTATGAGGACTGTGTGTTTGATATGTGTCTGTACCGTGGCCATGCCTCTGCCCTCTGTAACGCCCTCAGCACCTACACCACTGCCTGCCAGGATGCCCCTGCCAAGGTGGAACAGTGGAGGTCGGACAGCTTCTGTCGTAAGTAGTGCACAGACACACCTCATCAGATGTGTATTTCTAACAACAACTGTAACAATTATGGTCATTACAATAAGTCAGAAGTGGCTTGTCTAGCTAACAGCTCCTGGTTCCGACATTATTAAATTCTATCATGTTTGACCTAATGTGTTGTAGCATCTTCCTGCAAGGCCAACAGCCACTATGAGGTGTGTGCCTCAGGCTGCCCCCAGACCTGCAGCAGCCTCGATGAGCCTGAGCGCTGTGAGAACTCCCTGTGCACCGAGGGCTGTGTCTGTGACGACGGCTTCATACTGAGCGACAGTGAGTGTGTGCCACTGGCTGAATGTGGCTGTGTTCACCAAGGCCAATACTACCAGATGGGCCAGGTGTTCTTCCCCAACGGCCAGTGCAAAGAGCGCTGTGTGTGTAAAAAGGATGGACACATGGAGTGTAATGTGAAGTTTGCCTGTGGTCCCAATGAGAAGTGCCAGGTCCAAGACGGGGTGCAGGCTTGTATACCCATGAGCACGGGCACCTGCTATGTGAGCGGGGCCAGGAGATTCCACTCGTTCGATGGCAGCTGCTTCAGCCTACACGGGGACTGTGTGTACAAAATGTCGGAGGTTGTGGAGAAAGACGGATCGATGGCTCCATTTGTTGTGTCAGTGCAGCAGTTGACCAAGATGGATGATGCAATGGTCACCAGGAGGGTTGAAATACAGGCCTACAAATACAAGATATCTATGTCTCCCAGAGTTATATGGGAAATAACGGTAGTTTTCTGTCTTGATCTACTCCTTTCAGTATTAAAAAGTAACACTTGATTCGAAAAACTGATGTTTTCAATCTTTCCTCCTTTCACAGGTGGATGACATTGCAACAAATCTCCCACTGTCACTCGGAGATGGAAAGGTCAGGGCCTACCAGAACGGCATTAACATCATCGTGGTAACAGACTTTGGCTTGATGGTGACTTACGACACCGTTGCTGGCGCCATCATACAGCTTCCATCCACTTACAAAGGTGTTACCGGTGGTCTCTGTGGCAACTATAATAACAAGAAGGAGGATGACTTCCTGCTGCCCAGTGGGCTGCAGGAGTCGTCTGTGGAGAAGTTTGCAGCCGGGTGGTTAGTGGTTCAGGAAGGGGTCAAATGTCAGACAGGATGTGACGGTGGCTTGAAGTGTCCTCCCACCAGTGGACCCCCGCCGGCTTGCAGCATCATAAAGTCAACCAAGGGTCCATTTGCCCAATGCCATGCTGTTGTGCCACCACAAGAGCACTTTGAGGAGTGCATGAAGGAGGGAGAGGGTGGGGATGCACTGTGCCGCCACTTACAGACCTATGTGACTTTCTGTCAGGCATCCGGTGGCCTTGTCAGCAGCTGGAGATCTGACCAGTTTTGTCGTGAGTGAATTTTGATATTGAAAGTTAATTTACCTTATCCTGGTTTACCTTAGTATGCAATATTTTTCTGACCTAATGCTCTGCTGAAAAACAATTGAAGCTGAAGCTGATTTAAGTTTTTTGATAACATGCATCTCCTCCCATTTCCATCTGTCCTCTAGCTCTGACGTGTCCAGCTAACAGTCACTATGAGTTGTGTGCCGACACCTGTTCTTCCACCTGTGACTCTCTCAGTGAGTCTCCCAAATGCCCACTATGCCAGGAGGGCTGCCAGTGTGACGACGGCTTTGTGTTTGATGGTGGCAAGTGTGTCCAACTGGAGAACTGTGGCTGTGTGGTTGATGGACACTATTACAAGGTGATTACAGATTTATTGACAAAAAATTGCCATTTCATATCCCAAAAATGCAATAATATCCTAAAGTCATTTTTACAATTATAGGCCTATATCTGTTCTACGCTAAATGCAAATATATATAATCAATCTCTATCCTTGGTAAATATTTCTTGTTTACAATCATCCTATGGTTTATACCATAGTATAAACACTCAATGATATCACTGATATGTTTTGCTGGTTTTCAGTCTGGCCAGTCTGTGATGCTTGGCAACTGTTCTGAGACCTGCAGCTGTGCAGCAGGAGTGTTCACCTGCAAGAACTCACAGTGCAAAGAGGGTCAGAAATGTGGGTTGAAGAATGGAGTCATGGACTGCTACAGCACAGGTACAAAAAACATTAATAATAATGCAACCCAACAGATATGGCTTTGTGTTAGTACATTTGGATGTGGAATTTTGGACTTTGTTGATGTTTCTATTTTGATATTGCAATGAGCAAGCTATGTTAACATCTCTAATACCCATTTTGTCAGACCCCTGTGAGGACACTGAGTGCCGTGAGAAGGAAAACTGTGTGGTGAAGAACAATAAGGCGGTATGTGTGGCCCAGTCCAAGGCCACCTGCAGGGCTGTGGGCGACCCCCACTACCTCACCTTTGATGGGGAGCGATTTGACTTCCAGGGCACCTGCTCTTATGTCATGGCCACGGTTGTTAAATCTGAACCTGGCCTCATCCCGTTCACTGTCCTGACCAAGAACAACCACAGAGGGAACAACAGGGTGTCTTTCGTAAGGAAAGTCTCAGTCACGGTCTATGGGCTGACTGTTGTGATCAGCACGCATAAAGGGAAGGTTGAGGTAAGTAACAAGAGACCAGAGGGAAATGATCAGGATTGGGGTCGGTTCCATGGTAAATTTGGTCAACCCAGGAGGTGAACTGAGTGGTTTTTCCATATGCTTATTGATCTTTTCTTAGGTGAATGGTGAGAATGTCTACCTGCCTGTGACCCTAGCCAGGGGAAACCTAACGGTGGTGTATAGTGGCAGCTATGCTGTTCTGAAGACAAACTTTGGCCTGAAGGTTATGTACGACTGGAACATGAAGTTCTACGTCACTGTCCCCAGCAGCTACTTCCGCACCCTGGGTGGGCTCTGTGGGAACTACAACGGGGATCGCAATGACGAGTTCACTAACCCCAAAGGTAACAAGGAACCCACAGTGGTGAAGTTTGCCCAGAGCTGGAGAACTGAAGACGGCGACTTGTTCTGTCATGATGACTGCCAAGGGGAATGTCCTAGCTGCACTCCGGCTCTCCAACAGAAATACAAGGGAGAGAAGTTATGTGGTCTCTTGGCCAAAAAAGATGGCCCATTCGCCAGCTGCCACAAGGTCCTGGACCCAGGCATGTTCATGGACAACTGCGTCTATGACGTCTGCATCAATAAAGGCATCTATCAGTTCCTCTGTGAGAACATGAAAAGCTACAATGATGCCTGTTTGGCCGAGGGGGTCAAAATTAGCCCTGAGTGGAGGACAATCACTGGATGCTGTGAGTTTTCCTCTTTCCAGACATTTCATGCAGATTTTTAGATTGCACTTTTCACTATTATTTAAATCTATTTTCTCATTTCACATTTGCAGCACTGGAATGTCCGTCAAACAGCTACTACGAGGCATGTGGCACAGCTTGCCCTGCCTCTTGTTCAGATCTAGATGCCGAAGCAAAGTGCAAGGAACCCTGTGTGGAGACCTGTCAATGCAACAAGGGCTTTGTCCTCAGTGGAGACAAATGCGTCTCCAAGGAGAGCTGTGGCTGCTCTTATGAAGGACGATACTACCCGTCTGGAATGAAGTTCTGGGAAGATGACAAATGCACAAAGCAGTGTGAATGCAATCCAGGAACAGCCAAGGTTGAATGCAAAGCAACAGCATGCAAGAAGTCAGAGATGTGTGGCCAGCAGAGTGGTAAGAGAGATTGCTACCCAACATCTTATGCCACTTGCCAAGGTTCAGGCGACCCCCACTACCGCACGTTTGATGGCAAGAGGTTCGACTTCCAGGGAACGTGTACTTACGTTCTCTCCAAATTGGTCAGCAAAGATGACAAGTCTCTGGCGCCTTTTGAGGTGCTTATTAAGAATCAGAATAGGGGGAGGAACACGGCAGTGTCTTACACAAAGACAGTCACCGTCATTGTCTTCAAAAACATCATCACCATGAGTAGGGACAACCCTGGCAAAGTATTGGTAAGCTACCTTAAAATGTTATCCATTCCAAATGAATGACACAATTGCATTCCGGGTTTACTTGGTCAATGAGCTTTTATGATTATACTACTTAATGAAAGAGGAAATATCAGGACAGTATCATCCTTCGTGTTTCATTAACGTTTCTTTCTCTCTTCCCAGGTCAACAACCAGTATGTGAACTTGCCATTTGATGTAGACGATGGCCAACTGTCCATCTTCCGCCGTGGGTATTTCGCGGTGGTGAAGACCAAATTTGGCCTGACACTGAAGTTCAACTGGAACAGCCACGTCTCCCTAACCCTCCCCAGCTCCTACTCAGACCTCATCGGAGGGCTCTGCGGAAACTGGAACGGCCAACGGAACGACGACCTCCTCAAACCAGACAAGAGCCCTGCCAACTCCCCAACAGTATTTGGGGACAGCTGGAAAGTGGGGAACGACCCTGGCTGCTCCAGCGACTGCGACGGCAAGAAGTGCCCCACCTGTGACCACAGCCTGATGCTTGATTACCAAACAGGGAAGTACTGCGGCAGGATCACAGACAAAAACGGTCCGTTCAAGCACTGCCACGCCAAGGTGGACCCCACAGAGTACTATGAGGACTGTGTGTTTGATATGTGTCTGTACCGTGGCCATGCCTCTGCCCTCTGTAACGCCCTCAGCACCTACACCACTGCCTGCCAGGATGCCCCTGCCAAGGTGGAACAGTGGAGGTCGGACAGCTTCTGTCGTAAGTAGCGCACAGACACACCTCATCAGATGTGTATTTCTAACAACAACTGTAACAATTATGGTCATTACAATAAGTCAGAAGTGGCTTGTCTAGCTAACAGCTCCTGGTTCCGACATTATTAAATTCTATCATGTTTGACCTAATGTGTTGTAGCATCTTCCTGCAAGGCCAACAGCCACTATGAGGTGTGTGCCTCAGGCTGCCCCCAGACCTGCAGCAGCCTCGATGAGCCTGAGCGCTGTGAGAACTCCCTGTGCACCGAGGGCTGTGTCTGTGACGACGGCTTCATACTGAGCGACAGTGAGTGTGTGCCACTGGCTGAATGTGGCTGTGTTCACCAAGGCCAATACTACCAGATGGGCCAGGTGTTCTTCCCCAACGGCCAGTGCAAAGAGCGCTGTGTGTGTAAAAAGGATGGACACATGGAGTGTAATGTGAAGTTTGCCTGTGGTCCCAATGAGAAGTGCCAGGTCCAAGACGGGGTGCAGGCTTGTATACCCATGAGCACGGGCACCTGCTATGTGAGCGGGGCCAGGAGATTCCACTCGTTCGATGGCAGCTGCTTCAGCCTACACGGGGACTGTGTGTACAAAATGTCGGAGGTTGTGGAGAAAGACGGATCGATGGCTCCATTTGTTGTGTCAGTGCAGCAGTTGACCAAGATGGATGATGCAATGGTCACCAGGAGGGTTGAAATACAGGCCTACAAATACAAGATATCTATGTCTCCCAGAGTTATATGGGAAATAACGGTAGTTTTCTGTCTTGATCTACTCATTTCAGTATTAAAAAGTAACACTTGATTCGAAAAACTGATGTTTTCAATCTTTCCTCCTTTCACAGGTGGATGACGTTGCAACAAATCTCCCACTGTCACTCGGAGATGGAAAGGTCAGGGCCTACCAGAACGGCATTAACATCATCGTGGTAACAGACTTTGGCTTGATGGTGACCTACGATACCGTTGCTGGCGCCATCATACAGCTTCCATCCACTTACAAAGGTGTTACCGGTGGTCTCTGTGGCAACTATAATAACAAGAAGGAGGATGACTTCCTGCTGCCCAGTGGGCTGCAGGAGTCGTCTGTGGAGAAGTTTGCAGCCGGGTGGTTAGTGGTTCAGGAAGGGGTCAAATGTCAGACAGGATGTGACGGTGGCTTGAAGTGTCCTCCCACCAGTGGACCCCCGCCGGCTTGCAGCATCATAAAGTCAACCAAGGGTCCATTTGCCCAATGCCATGCTGTTGTGCCACCACAAGAGCACTTTGAGGAGTGCATGAAGGAGGGAGAGGGTGGGGATGCACTGTGCCGCCACTTACAGACCTATGTGACTTTCTGTCAGGCATCCGGTGGCCTTGTCAGCAGCTGGAGATCTGACCAGTTTTGTCGTGAGTGAATTTTGATATTGAAAGTTAATTTACCTTATCCTGGTTTACCTTAGTATGCAATATTTTTCTGACCTAATGCTCTGCTGAAAAACAATTGAAGTTGAAGCTGATTTAAGTTTTTTGATAACATGCATCTCCTCCCATTTCCATCTGTCCTCTAGCTCTGACGTGTCCAGCTAACAGTCACTATGAGTTGTGTGCCGACACCTGTTCTTCCACCTGTGACTCTCTCAGTGAGTCTCCCAAATGCCCACTATGCCAGGAGGGCTGCCAGTGTGACGACGGCTTTGTGTTTGATGGTGGCAAGTGTGTCCAACTGGAGAACTGTGGCTGTGTGGTTGATGGACACTATTACAAGGTGATTACAGATTTATTGACAAAAAATTGCCATTTCATATCCCAAAAATGCAATAATATCCTAAAGTCATTTTTACAATTATAGGCCTATATCTGTTCTACGCTAAATGCAAATATATATAATCAATCTCTATCCTTGGTAAATATTTCTTGTTTACAATCATCCTATGGTTTATACCATAGTATAAACACTCAATGATATCACTGATATGTTTTGCTGGTTTTCAGTCTGGCCAGTCTGTGATGCTTGGCAACTGTTCTGAGACCTGCAGCTGTGCAGCAGGAGTGTTCACCTGCAAGAACTCACAGTGCAAAGAGGGTCAGAAATGTGGGTTGAAGAATGGAGTCATGGACTGCTACAGCACAGGTAAAAAAGCATTAATAATAATGCAACCAAACAGATATGGCTTTGTGTTAGTACATTTAGTTGTGGAATTATGGACTTTGTTGATGTTCTTATTTTGATATTACTTTGAGCAAGATATGTTAACATCTCTAATTCACATTCTGTCAGACCCCTGTGAGGAGTCTGTGTGCCGTGAGAAAGAGAACTGTGTGGTGATGAACAATAAGGCGGTGTGTGTGGCCCAGTTCAAGGCCTACTGCTGGGCTTTCGGTGACCCTCATTACTCCACATTCGATGGCCAGCCCTTCTCCTTCATGGGCACCTGCTCCTACATTCTGGTGAATACGACGGGCAAAGATCCATCCCTGCCTCAGTTCAGCATCCTGACCAAGAACGAGCTCCGCGGCAACTCCGAGGGCTCCTTCGTCAAATCAGCCATCATAGACCTGAGTGGTCACAGGATCACCATTCTCAGTGGCCAAAGAGGGACAGTAGAGGTGGGTGGCTTCCAGTTATACTTGATACAGATTTTCCATGTTAAAATTGAATGTAAGAATCCTCAATGCTCTCCATCCGCTTTAAGTCCTCTTTAAATCCTCATCTCTCTATCGTCTCAGATTGATGGCATTAGGTCTGACCTCCCTGTGAGTTTGGAGTCTGGCAGCATCAGAATCACAGAGTCTGGTATTCGAGGGACCATCCAGACAGATGTTGGCCTGGAGATCACTTTTGACTGGACCAGCCTCTTCATGGTGACCATCAGCAGCAGTTACTACAACAACCTCGGTGGCATCTGTGGCAACTACAATGGTAACAAAGCAGATGACTTTACCACTCCCACAGGTGTGCTTTCAGCAAATACCACGGCTTGGGTGGCATCCTGGAGTGTTGCCGACGGTGACCCATTCTGCTGGCACGTCTGTAACAGCAACTGCCCCACGTGCTCAGATGCAGACCGGGCGCTTTACACTGGACCACAGTACTGTGGTTTGATGACAGATGGAGGGGGCCCATTTGAACAGTGTCATAAGAAAGTGCCGGTGAAGGAGTTTGGCTCAAACTGCCTCTATGATGTGTGTCTGAATGAGGGTCGACAGGAGGTGTTGTGTGAGGCCTTGGCTAACTACGTGGCCCAATGTCAGCAGGCTGGGGCTGTAGTCTCACCACTGTGGAGAAAGGCCTCCAACTGCCGTAAGTACTCAGCTATAACAAAACATCACATTTAGGAACTCAGACATCCTCAAATGTGTATAATGACACGATAGACCAACTTCTGCATTTGCAGAATGTATTAGGACTACATTTGTGATGTTTGTTTATTCTTAACTCGAACAGCCCTGGCTTGCCCATACCACAGCCACTATGAGCTATGTGGCACCAACTGCCCTGCTACCTGTGCCGATCTCAATGTCCCAGAGATCTGTTCCAAAGTCTGTGTGGAGGGCTGCCAGTGTGACAAGGGTTACGTGCTCAGCGGTGAACACTGTGTCGTCAAGGAGACAGGGTGTGGCTGTACACACAATGACCGCTACCACCTGCCCGAAGAAACCTTCTGGGAGGGCAACACATGTCAGAGTAAGTGTGTGTGTGACGGAGCCACACAGAAGGTGGTGTGTATGCCTAGGAAGTGCAAGGCTAGTGAGCACTGTGCAGTGGTCAATGGGGTTCAGGACTGCTACCCCCTCAGCTTCAAGACCTGCTCAGCACAGGGGGACCCCCACTTCCGCACCTTTGATGGGAAGCGCTTCGACTTCCAGGGAAACTGTATCTACAAGCTGGCGGGCGTCTGCTCCAAAGATCCTGATCTGGAGATCTTTGAGGTGACTCTGGAGAACAACAACAGAGGCAGCACCAGAGTCTCCTACGCCAAGGTGGTGACTGTCATTGTGTTGGGAAGTAGTTACACCGTCACAGGTGATTATCACGGCAAAGTCCTGGTGAGTAATACAGGTCCTTTACTAGTTGTTGATATGAACTATTTTGTATAATATATTGTTTTGAAAAAAGAAATCACTCTAATGGAATTCCACTCTCTTTTTTCACTGGACTGTATTTTAGGTGAACAATGTCCTGACATCTCTGCCATACTACTCCAACAACACTGAGGTTCAGATCTACAGAAACAGCCGTTTTGCTGTTCTGGAGACTCATTTCGGTCTCAAGGTCTCCTTCGACTGGTCCAGCGAGGTGAGGGTGAAGGTCCCGAGCACCTACCACAACGCCATCTGTGGTCTCTGTGGCAACCTCAATGACAACCCTGATGACGACCTGCTTCTGCCCAACGGCAAAAAGCCCTTGAGTCCCAAGGAGTTTGGAAACAGTTACTGGGTAGCTGACGTACCGGGCTGCTCCCACGAGTGCAAAGATTGTTCCGTTGTAGACATCCCCCTTATAAAGCCCAAATATGTCAGCGCCTGTGATGTCATTGTGGATAAGAGTGGTCCCCTCAGAGACTGCATTGGTAGAGTGGAGTCTGATGAGTACAAAGAAGACTGCATCTATGACATGATCCTCAACAACGGCCTACTGACGGCAGCCTGTGACATCATCACCAACTATGTAGAAGAGTGTCAGGAGAAGGGAGGGAAAATTGAGGCCTGGAGGAGTAAAGACTTCTGCCGTAAGTCCTCTGGTTTTGTATCACAAATGTTCAGGTTTATGATGAGTCGCAATTCATAAATTCTTTAAAACAGGAATCTGAGTAAAATAAGACTGCAAATTCTAAACCCTACATTTTAAATGAAATCCTGAAACTTTAAAATTGTAACTGATTCCACAGACCTCTCTTTCTCCCTGTGTGTTTCCAGACCTCCCCTGTCCAGAGAACAGTGTCTACAGCCTCTCGGCCTCCGGGTGCCCGGCCACATGCTACTCCATGACCTCTGCCCCAGGATGCACCGCTCCTCCAGGGGAGGGCTGTCAATGCAAACCTGGTTTCCTGCTGAGCGATGACAAGTGTGTTCATGTGAAGAACTGTGGCTGTCACCACAAGGGTCGCTACTTTGTGTCCGGCGAGGTCTTCTATAAGGAGGAGAACTGCCACCACCGCTGCAGCTGTAACTCCGGCGAGATGGCCTGTGAGGTGGCGCCCTGCGGTCCGAAGACCACGTGTGCGGTGGTGAAGGGGGTCAGGGGCTGTTACATTATCAGTAGCCCAGATTCAAACAACCAGTCATGGATTGAAAAACTCCTTAACAAATATGTCAAACCTGTACATGTCAAGTTTGGAGGCTAGAACATTTACATTTGAAAATAAGATCTCATGGCTCTAAAATATCCTTAAAAAGTGTCCCTTTCATGTCCTGGTTGTAGGCTAAAGCATTTCAACATAAAATCGAAAAATTATCTTAAAATGACCTTCTGTATGTGATAACATATTCCGAACCATATAATGTTGTGAGGGATTATGAGTATTCATGCATGGAATTGTTATTGAACTCTATATTCATTCAAATTCAAATATAATCCCAGAGTTGTGTATTACTAAAACTCAGATCATCTCTGTACGCGTGTATCTGTGTCTATCCTTTACAACTTTCAAAAGCCTAATAATAAACATATAGCAGCAAAATGAGTCTGTGTCATCTGTTTATCCAGCATTTAGTAGTAATGGTGGAATTACTACAGTTTTGATAACAAAACTGTTGAGTATATTAATCTTGAAGTATATGTCATGCCATATTGTATACTGCCTCTGCTCACTGAAAAAAAGACAATCCCCTTACATTGATGCCTTTTTGCAAATCCAATTAGTTTTCACGTTGATTCAATGTCATAATATAGATTTCTGGGGGTTGAAATGACATGGAAAGAATGTTGATTCAACCAGTTTTTGTCCAGTGGGTGTTATTGCAAAATAACACAAATCAGTTTGGTGGTTTGGCTGTGGAATTGTTGTGGCTGTTGGAATTTTTTTCTCTCCAAAAAGCAGAGGTTTGACAGTAATTTCAGTGAAATCAATGTTTTATTTTGACATCAGTACTCCTACACAACCCCCCAGTCCTCAATAAGAATAATTTGCCCAGCCACTGCTGGTCAGATAACACACAGCAGAGATGTTGGTACTACGTTCTTGGATCAAAGATTGTATTAATTATATATTTTCTGGAATACAACTCTCCTTCCTACAGGGCTAAAGCTGTTATGCACTGTCAATACATTCTACAGATATCTCTGCTAACTCTAATCTCCCTGCCAGGTACGTTTTATCTTTGTTTCGGTTAATTATATCCATCAGTGGTTTTTCTCATCACAAGGGCAATGATGTTTTAAATCGCGGTTTTCAGGCACACTCGTCCAGAACTGGTCAGTCTGGTACAGGTACAGGACTATCGTTATCTGTGCATCAAAAGGCTCATCAGTGGTATTTGACTGTACATACAGCTACCCAGCTACCCAGATAGTTAGAAGAAGGATATGGTTCACTCCGAGAGACTAGACGGCTCACAGCAAGGAGATGGAGTGTTTAACACATCTGGACTGATTAAGACAAGATACAGTAGAAGAACAGAGTTTTATGACCAAGACAATAACTGCACACTGAAACTCAACAATGTGACTGAAGATGACAGTGGTCGATTTTTCTTCAGATTTTAATCAAATACAAGTAATGACGCCCCTCAGGGATTTACAGGATCATTGGGTGTGGACCTGAAAATATCAGGTAAATCTAGACTTATGTACAGTTGAAGTCGGAAGTTTACATACACTAGGTTGGAGTCATTAAAACTCGTTTTTCAACCACTCCACAAATGTCTTGTTAACAAACTATAGTTTTGGCAAGTCGTTTAGGACATCTACTTTGTGCATGACACAAGTAATTTTTCCAACAATTGTTTACAGACAGATTATTTCACTTATAATTCACTGTATCACAATTCCAGTGGGTCAGAAGTTTACATACACAAAGTTGACTGTGCCTTTAAACATCTTGGAAAAATCCAGAAAATGATGTCATGGCTTTAGAAGCTTCTGTTAGGCTAATTGACATCATTTGAGTCAATTGGAGGTGTACCTGTGGATGTATTTCAAGGCCTACCTTCAAACTCAGTACCTCTTTGCTTGACATCATGGGAAAATCAGAAGAAATCAGCCAAGACCTTTTTGTAGACAACAATTGTAGACAACAATTGTCATCCTTGGGAGCAATTTCCAAATGCCTGATGGTACCACGTTCATCTATACAAACAATAGTACACAAGTATAAACACCATGGGACCACGCAGCCGTCATACCGCTCAGGAAGGAGATGTGTTCTGTCTCCTAGAGATTAACGTAATTTGGTGTGAAAAGTGCAAATCAATCCCAGAACAACAGCAAAGGACCTTGTGAAGACGCTGGAGGAAACAGGTACAAAAGTATCTATATCCACAGAAAAATGAGTCCTATATCGACATAACCTGAATGGCCACTCAGCAAGAAAAAAGCCACTGCTCAAAAACCGCCATAAAAAAAGCCAGACTACGGTTTGCAACTGCACATGGGGACAAAGATTGTACTTTTTGGAGAAATATCCTCTGGTCTGATTAAACAAAAATAGAACTGTTTGGCCATAATGACCATCATTATGTTTGGAGGAAAAAGGGGGAGGCTTGCAAGCCGAAGAACAACATCCCAACCATGAAGCACGGGGATTGCAGCATCATGTTGTGGGGGTGCTTTGCTGCAGGAGGGACTGGTGCACTTCACAAAATAGATGGCATCATGAGGCAGGAAAATTATGTGGATATATTGAAGCAACATCTCAAGACATCAGTCAGGAAGTTAAAGATTGGTCGCAAATGGGTCTTCCAAGTGAACAATGACCTCAAGCATACTTCCAAAGTTGTGGCAAAATGGCTTAAGGACAACAAAGTCAATGTTTGACCCAAGTTAAACAATTAAAAGGCAATGCTACCAAATACTAATTGAGTGTATGTAAACTTCTGACCCACTGGGAATGTGATGAAAGAAATTAAAGCTGAAATAAATCGTTATCTATACTGTTATTCTGACATTTCACATTCTTAAAATAAAGTGGTGATCCTAACTGACCTAAAACAGAGAATTGTTACTAGGATTAAATGTCAGGAATTGTGAAAAACTGAGTTTAAATGTATTTGGCTAAGTTGTATGTAAACTTTTGACTTCAACTGTACATGTCATCATACTAAACAATTAGAGTATTACCTAATGTACAGTAGAGTGGCCAGTTATTAACCCTTCAACGTGTCCTATATTTGTTATACATGTTTCTTCTTCATGTCAGTCTTATCCCTAAAGTTAAATGAAAATGGCCCTGTTAAGAAGAGAGATAATGTCATCCTGGCCTGTCATCCTGGCCTGCACGGCAGTCGTCTGACTATGACCTGCAGTAATAACGCCAACCCTGCAGCAGAGACCTACACCTGGTTTCAGAGGTCAGGACCGCTAACTTCACTAAGATTAGGGATGGGGAAAGAACACACCTTCAAAGAAATAGATTCTGATGACAGTGGACTGTACTTCTGTATGGCCCAGAATGCCCTTGGATCACAGAACTCTACAGACCTGGAGGTGAAAGTTAAAGGTTGTGCAACACTTCTGCACTTCTTGCATGTCACGCTGTTGTGATATCTGTCCTGTGTATCTCAACAAAACAATGGCATGCAGACAGGGATATGAAGTTACAGTATATGATGTTGCATGTCATCTGTGGAATATCTTGGAGGAAATATCTTATATACAAAACCATGGTCTGATCAGTTCTAATAGTGTATTTTCAGAATCAGCCCATTTAATGATGGTCCTGGCAGCATTTGTTGCTCTTTTCCTTGTCACAGCAGTGATTGTGGTGCTCAACATTTACATAAAAAGGTGAGTGGTTTGAAAATGCGTAATAAAGAACTAAACATATATTATAGTGCACTGAAGGGCCCTCTCTCCCCTATCTTCTTTAGAAATATACATAATTCCATTCCCCTCCCTCTTTAGCTGTGTATACAAATGAAAATACACTGTCTACAGGCTTGATGTTGTAATCATGTCACAACTGAGACTTCTTCTTTCTTCTTTCTTTCCAAATGTTCTTTCAAAAGAGATACCAAACTGGCATCGACAACCACCAACTGTTGGTTTGGTTGGCCAACAGTGGAAAGTTACTAAAAAACATAACAGTCTATTTAGTTGGCCTTTATGGCTGAATTCCCTCTTTGTTTTATCATCCACAGAATTGGAACAGGGCCGAGAAGAAGCTTCTGACCAAACCAGTCCCCCAGGTAGGTGTTCAGAGGAAAGTAATGTACTAACAGTAGCCTTACTGTGGTTGTCTGCTTCTACCCCTTCACCAACACAGTCAGTCTGATCACCAGCCCCTGTTGTCTGAAGGGAAATTACTAAATCGGTAACTGTGGAGAGTCACTTCAAAGTGATGCAATGGACTATGTTGTCATTGCAAAACAAACCTTACACATGACATTTATTGTTCTGTTTTTCTTAGATAATAAAAACCAGCTCGTATGAAAGTGAATGGTAAATGTGAAAATCAATCTCATTGAACTTTGAGTTAGTTAAAGTATACCAAAGAGTAGAAAGAGAGTCATTCTATGTCAGGGTCCAGTGCTCAGTATTTTGACTGTATTCTGACTGTTAGATACAAAAATCAACATTGTCTACACCAGAGGACATCTATGAAAACATGAGACGGTCAGCCAAGCCGATCACTGATCCTGATGACATGAACTACGCAGAGCTCAATATCAGCCCTGCTCCTTCACCCAGGTAAATAACCACAGAGTGAGTGAGACACTCACAGTAAATTCCACAAGTAAAATAATGTGTATCAAAACAATTGCATAATAACTTGCAAAAAAACATGTACCCAACAATGCAACAACAGGCTTACATTACGTAGTATCTGTAATATAGTAATAACTACTAGGTAAATACAAATATAGATCTGCACTAAAACTTCTTCCCCTTAAAAGGAGGCAGCGAAATAACAAGGCAGAGGATGACGATGCAGTTAACTACAGCCAACTACAATCACACTGAGGTGGTCAGAGTATGTACAAACAATGTACAGTGTACAAAATAAACAGTAAAAAAGTGGATAATTAAAGAAATACAAACATAAAATCATTACATGAGAACACAGGGTATGTCATTTAACAACAGGTTATAAAGAAATGTGCATTTCATATTGCTCTGTGCTATATAAGAGATCTGTATATTTCTCATGATTACAACACTTGAAGACATGTAATTTTGACACGTCGTTATTTGTTAATGAGATTATGCTGTATACTGTACATTCAATGTGGAAATATATTAATATGTTAGGATAAAATGTCCTTATTAAATAATGGTATGTCACTTTCAGATTTTTTGCAGATTAAAGTGAATATAAACTTCAATAAATAATGAGTTATGATTAAATTCATGAACTACGAAGGTCTCCCTGACAATTTACAGCAGCCTTAATGTACTGAAATATAACATGAATGTACTGAA
Source organism: Salmo trutta (assembly GCF_901001165.1). NCBI lineage: Eukaryota > Metazoa > Chordata > Actinopteri > Salmoniformes > Salmonidae > Salmo > Salmo trutta. The sequence continues at coordinate 13,313,735 of NC_042993.1, read as the reverse complement.
ACATAAAAGCAAGGAAATGTAACACTTAACATGAGATTAGACAGGGCTGGATGAAATTACAATCATCTGTTGATGTTAGACATTACAGTTCACAGATGACTTTCCTAATCCTTATCCTTTCTCAACATGGACTGTCCTGGGAACTCTCCAAAAACATTTAACTAAGACCCCAACTCACAATACTTCCTCCTTACTTTGGCATTTATAGGTTCCATTCTTCAGATACTATGATGTCACTTCCTGTTCAGTAACTCAGGCCTCTGTGGCAGGATCTCCACTGGGGGCCGTCTTCCTGATAGGAAATGATAGGTCAGGTTAGAAATAAAATACAACTCAATACAACTAGCCATGCAAATATTTAATGAGTCATTGGCTCAGTAACTCAATATGCACATGCAAATACAGGAAAAAAAGACTGTGTGCCTACTAATTCTGAGAGGGCATTCCCGTGTTCGTCAGCTCAAGTCATCAAAGACTCTAGCAGTGGCGAGTGGGTGGTGACTACCTAACAATTAAAATGGGTATAAAAAATGGCTAAGGGTTTCACTTTGCACATGGGTATAGTAGTTATAATTTAATTAGTCAGTGATCAAACACACTTGCTGACTTATAAGTGCGGAGATGCCTCTGTTTGCCCTTTTTTAAGGATCACAGCCCGTTTAGGGCGAGGGTGGGCTGTGTCCACCCCTCTGACATCATCATGGGCAGCCTACTCAAAATTTGGTGAGGGGCGCTTTGTCGTACGTGACCTCCGCCTGCAACCCATTATTTGCTCCATTTTGTGTCTGCAGTTTTGGGATGCTATCCCTCGCTATGCCAAGCCTATTCAACTTCAAGTCTCTGCATTGAAGGACACACATAAACTGAGGCTCAGGAGGGTTCATACAGAGAAACACACATAACCACACTACAACCCTCTAAATATGTTACATTGAGGAACAGGGAGACAGTAGGCTAGAGAACAGTGTTACCCATTAGAGGTGCCGTCACCCTCCTCCACAGTCTTCATCCCAGGAACCTTCTGCCCAAACAGCTTGACAGCCAGGAACATCAGCATGCCACAGTGGTTGGTATAGCAACAGGTGGCGTCCACAGCGATCAGTAGCACCAAGAAGATGACTATGACAATGCATGCCACAGCCCCTTTCCCCATCCCACCCTTATTCATCTTGGCTACTGAAAGGGAAGAAGGGAGGGAAGGAGTGAGGGAGGGGATGAAAGGGACGGAGAGAAGGAGATAGAGACACAGAGAGGGAGAGATAATCATAACATTTTGCTGATCATAACATCAGCAAAACATTTTATCCTGCCCTGGCATTCTGTTCTGTAACTGTTTTTATTTCAGAGATATTTTCCTCTCTATTGGACAATCGTCCGTTTTCCAGTATGTGACGTCACCAAATCATGAACTAATTGCTGGCACCTGTGCCTGTTTGCCAGCTTTGCCCGGGACTCTGGAAAACCTATTATAAGGTGAGAGTGCAGAAAGGTGTTAACGGGGGAGCTGGTCCTTCGATGAACGTGAGGCTCTGTAACCCTTGCATTTATATACTCACCCTATAATCAGGCATCGGCTATGAGCTTAATTACACACTAGGAGGTGACATTGCACACAAAGGCGGGAACATGTGGTTACACAGAAAACTGGACATCAAATACTCTTAAAGCGTGACTTCACTGCAGACAGGTGCTTGGACCAATTCAAACAGTCAAAAGACCCACACGATAGTGATGAAGGCACATATAGGACCCAGCCCTACAATTACAGTTCTGTCCTCCCTTCATAACCCAAACTGTAATTTAAAAAGGTACTCCTAAAAACTAAACACATTTAACAGGACTCAGCCAACAGAATAGGACACAGACATGACACTAAAAACATTTTTTTTTAAATTAAAAACATTCAGCTTGTCTAGCTGACGAGACGCTCCCGTGGGGTCTGAGCATGTGCACCCTTGCTGAGCTGGCAGGCACGGCAAGTTGCAGGCCGACGGTAGGTACATATCTAAGGTGCACTGAGTAGCCTTAGCCTTAAGCAACAACCTCGCAAAAAAGCTTTCTTATCTGGTTGTCGTCGGCAGCCTTACACAGCAGCGAATAACACCCTCCCACCATGTGCCTTACACCACAGTTTTCTTCTTCCTACTCAGGCTCAGTGGCATAGACAGCAGAAATATAGTAGGGCGCCTATCTGAGATAGGCTGTCTTATGAAATGAAATGTTTTTAATAAAGTATATAATTGTTTGTTATATTGTTGTTGAGTTCTGGTGTGTCCTTCACTCTGACATACCGGTTAATCTTAAGGTGGTGGCAGCACTACGTTACTCTGCTCAATCCAGTATTTGTCCCACCTCTCGAAAGGTCTCAAGCTTTATTTCACTACTACAGTATGCCATAGCAGCTTACCAGGCTGTGGGACGTTGAAGTTCAGCTTGGCGGGGCTGGAAGAGCCGTAGGAGTTGACGGCTAGCACCTCCATGTGGTAGTCTGATTTATACTGCAGGTCATGGAGGTTGATCACTGTCGAGTTTGACGGCACGTCCTTCTACCTCTAGTCCTCGTCCGCCTTATTCTTAGAGAGAGACAAAGAGGGGGGATAAGGACATGCAAACTCTGTAATGTCTTGAATGGAGCCGGAGAGGATGGCTGATGTTTTACATGCTCCTAAACAACTGTGTTACTTCTTTTTTTTCTTGTGTTGTTTGTAACTTATTTTTTTACTTATTTTGTACATAATGTAGCTGCTACTGCCTCTTATTACCGAAAATAACTTCTGGACATCAGAACAGCGATTACTCACGATGAAATGGAAGAAGCTTTTTCCTTTATCGAGTCCAATGTGAAGGATATACTGCTTTCCCGGGAACAGGCCCAAATCCCTGTCATTTGCGTGAAGCAAAGATGGAGAAAAAGGGGGTGGAGGTCAGGCTGCCATCTGAGAATTGGTAGGCGAGCGAGTAAACCTCCACTTCTATCCGTTCTACTGGCCAACATGCAATCATTGGAAAATAAAATTGATGACCTACGAGCAAGATTAATAAACTACGGGACATTAAAAACTGTAATATCTTATGTTTCACCGAGTCATGGCTGAACGACGAGATGAATAACACAGCTGGCAGGCTATACACTGTAGCGGCAGGACAGAACAGCAGCCACTGGCAAGACAAGGGGTGTGGGGCTTTGTATATTTGTAAACAACAGCTGGTGCATGATATCTAAGGAAGTCTCGAGGTTTTGCTTGCCTGAGGTAGAGTTTCTCATGATACGCTGTAGAATACACTATCTACCTAGAGAGTTTTCATCTGTATTTTTTATAGCTGTCTACATACCACCACAGAACAATGCTGGCACGAAGACCGCATATGTATACCACCATAAGTAAACAGGAAAATGCTCATCCAGAGGTGGCGCTCCTAGTGGCCGGAGACTTTTTAAATCCGTTGTACCAAATTTCTACAGGCATGTGAAATGTGCAACCAGAGGGAAAAAAACTCAAGTCCACCTTTACTCCACACACAGAGACACGAACAAAGCTCTCCCTCGCCCTCCATTTGGCAAATCTGACCATAAATCTATCCTCCTGATTCCTGCTTACAAAAAAATTTAAGCAGGAAGAACCAGTGACTCGGTCAATAAAAAGTGGTCAGATGAAAGAGTTGCTAAGCTACAGGACTGTTATTCTTGCACAGACTGTAAAATGTTCCAGGAATCTTCTGATGGCATTGAGGAGTACACAACATCAGTCACTGGCTTCATCAATAAGAGCATTGATGACGTCGTCCCCACAGTGACTGTATGTACATACCCCAACCAGAAGCCATGAATTACAGGCAACATCCGCACTGAGATAAAGGTTAGAGCTGCCGCTTTCAAGCAGCGGGACTCTAACCCGGAAGCTTATAAGAAATCCCGCTATGCCCTCCGACAAACCATCAAACAGGCAAAGCATCAATACAGGACTAAGATTAAATCGTACTACACTGGCTCCGACGCTCGTCGGATGTGGCAGGGCTTGAAAACTATTACAGACTACAAAGGGAAGCACAGCCGAGAGCTGACCAGTGACACAAGCCTACCAGATTAGTTAAATTACTTCTATGCTCGCTTCAAGGCAAGTAACACTGAAACATGCATGAGAGCATCAGTTGTTCTGGACAACTGTGTGATCACACTCTCCGCAGCCGATGTGAGTAAGACCTTTAAACAGGTCAACATTCACAAGGCCGCAGGGCCAGACAGATTAACAGGATGTGTACTCCGAGTACACGCTGACCAACTGGCAAGTATCTTCCCTGACATTTTCAACCTCTCCCTGTCTGAGTCTGTAAGACCAACATGTTTCAAGCAGACCACCATAGTCCCAGTGCCCAAGAACACTAAGGTAACCTGCCTAAATGACTACTGACTCGTAGCACTCACGTCTGTAGCCATGAAGTGCTTTGAAAGGCTGGTCATGGCTCACATCAACACCATTATCCCAGAAACCCTAGACCACTCCAATTTCCATACCACCCCAACAGATCCACAGATGATGCAATCTCTATTGAACTCCACAATGCCTTGTCCCAACTGGACAAAATGAACGCCTATGTGAGAATTACATGCATTGAGTACAGCTCAGCGTTCAACACCATAGTTACCTCAAAGCTCATTAATAAGCTAAGGACCCTGGGACTAAACACCTCCCTCTGCAACTGGATCCTAGACTTCCTGACGGGCAGCCCCTCAGGGGTGCATGCTCAGTCCCCTCCTGTACTCCCTGTTCACTCATAACTGCACGGCCAGGCATGACTCCAACACCATTATTAAGTTTGCCGATGACACAACAGTGGTGGGCCTGATCACCAACAACAATGAGACAGCAACTATGGAGGAGGACAGAGACCTGGCCGTGTGGTGCCAGTACAACAACCTCTCCCTCAACGTGATCAAGACAAAGGAGATGATTGTGGTCTACAGGAAAAGGAGGACCGAGCACGCCCCCATTCTCATCGACGGTGCTGTAGTGGAGCAGGTTGAGAGCTTCAAGTTCCTTGGTGTCCACATCACCAACAAACTAACATGGTTCAAGCACACCAAGACAGACGTGAAGAGGGCACAACAAAACCTATTCCCCCGCAGGATACTGAAAGGATTTGGCAAGGGTCCTCAGATCCTCAAAAGTTTCTACAGTTGCACCATCGAGAGCATCCTGACTGGTTGCATCACCACCCTGGTATTGTAACTGCTCGGCTTCTGACTGCAAGGCACTACAGAAGGTATTGCGTACAGCCCAGTATATCACTGTGACCAAGCTCTCTGCTATCGCACGGCAAGTGATACCGGAGCGCCAAATCTACTTCAAGAAGATTCTAAACAGCTTCTACCCCGAAGCCATAAGACTCCTGAACGTCTAATCAAATGGCTACCCAGACTATTTGCATTGCCCCCCCCCCATATTTTACGATGCTGCTACTCTCTGTTATTATCTATGCATAGTCACTTTAATAACTCTATCTACATGTACATATTACCTCAATTACCTTGACTAACCGGTGCACCCGCACATTGACTCTGCACCGGTACCCCCTGTATATATCCTCGCTATTGCTATTGTTATCTTACTGCTGCTCTTTAATTATTTGTTACTTTTATTTCTTAATCTTATATATATATATACTGCTCAAAAAAATAAAGGGAACACTTAAACAACACATCCTAGATCTGAATGAAATAAATCATCTTATTAAATACTTTTTTCTTTACATAGTTGAATGTGCTGACAACAAAATCACACAAAAATAATCAATGGAAATCCAATTTATCAACCCATGGAGGTCTGGATTTGGAGTCAAACTCAAAATTAAAGTGGAAAACCACACTACAGGCTGATCCAACTTTGATGTAATGTCCTTAAAACAAGTCAAAATGAGGCTCAGTAGTGTGTGTGGCCTCCACGTGCCTGTATGACCTCCCTACAACGCCTGGGCATGCACCCGATGAGGTGACGGATGGTCTCCTGAGGGATCTCCTCCCAGACCTGGACTAAAGCATCCGCCAACTCCTGGACAGTCTGTGATGCAACGTGGCGTTGGTGGATGGAGCGAGACATGATGTCCCAGATATGCTCAATTGGATTCAGGTCTGGGGAACGGGCGGGCCAGTCCATAGCATCAATGCCTTCCTCTTGCAGGAACTGCTGACACACTCCAGCCACATGAGGTCTAGCATTGTCTTGCATTAGGAGGAACCCAGGGCCAACCGCACCAGCATATGGTCTCACAAGGGGTCTGAGGATCTCATCTCGGTACCTAATGGCAGTCAGACTACCTCTGGCGAGCACATGGAGGGCTGTGCAGCCCCCCAAAGAAATGCCACCCCACACCATGACTGACCCACCGCCAAACCGGTCATGCTGGAGGATGTTGCAGGCAGCAGAACGTTCTCCACGGCGTCTCCAGACGCTGTCACGTCTGTCACGTGCTCAGTGTGAACCTGCTTTCATCTGTGAAGAGCACAGGGCACCAGTGGCGAATTTGCCAATCTTGGTGTTCTCTGGCAAATGCCAAACGTCCTGCACGGTGTTGGGCTGTAAGCACAACCCCCACCTGTGGACGTCGGGCCCTCATACCACCCTCATGGAGTCTGTTTCTGACCGTTTGAGTAGACACATGCACATTTGTGGCCTGCTGGAGGTCATTTTGCAGGGCTCTGGCAGAGCTTCTCCTGCTCCTCCTTGCACAAAGGCGGAGGTAACGGTCCTGCTGCTGGGTTGTTGTGCTCCTACGGCCTCCTCCACGTCTCCTGATGTACTGGCCTGTCTCCTGGTAGCGCCTCCATGCTCTGGACACTACGCTGACAGACACAGCAAACCTTCTTGCCACAGCTCGCATTGATGTGCCATCCTGGATGAGCTGCACTACCTGAGCCATTTGTGTGGGTTGTAGACTCCGTCTCATGCTACCACTAGAGTGAAAGCACCGCCAGCATTCAAAAGTGACCAAAACATCAGCCAGGAAGCATAGGAACTGAGAAGTGGTCTGTGGTCCCCACCTGCAGAACCACTCCTTTATTGGGGGTGTCTTGCTAATTGCCTATAATTTCCACCTGTTGTCTATTCCATTTGCACAACAGCATGTGAAATTTATTGTCAATCAGTGTTGCTTCCTAAGTGGACAGTTTGATTTCACAGAAGTGTGATTGACGTGGAGTTACATTGTGTTGTTTACGTGTTGCCTTTATTTTTTGAGCAGTGTATATCTTTTTTTAACTGCATTGTTGGTTAACCTGTTGTGGTATAGGGGGCAGTATTTGCACAGCCGGATAAAAAAGGTACCCGATTAAATCTGGTTACTAATCCTGCCCAGAAACTAGAATATGCATATAATTAGTAGATTTGGATAGAAAACACTCTAAAGTGTCTAAAACTGTTTGAATGGTGTCTGTGAGTATAACAGAACTCATATGGCAGGCCAAAACCTGAGAAGATTCCATGCAGGAAGTGCCCTGTCTGACAATTTGTTGTCCTTCTGTTGCATCTCTATCGACATTACAGCATCTGTGCTGTAACGTGACACTTTCTAAGGCTTCCATTGGCTCTCTAAAGCCGCCAGAAAGTGGAATGGGGTGTCTGCTGTCTCTGGGCAAAGTACAGCAGCAGAGTTTGTAAGTGGTCAGCCTGGGGACAGTGAGACTGAGATGCGTGTTCACGAGATTTCTAAACATTTTTCTTTCTCTCTCTGAATGAATACAGCATTGCCCGGTTGGAATATTATCGCTATTTTATGAGAAAAGTAGCATAAAAATAGATTTTAAACAGCGTTTGACATGCTTCTAAGTACGGTAATGGAATATTTTGAATTTTTTTGTCACGAAATGCGCTCGCGCGTTACCCTTCGGGTAGTGACCTGAACGCACGAACAAAACGGCGGTATTTGGATATAACTATGGATTCTTTGGAACCAAAACAACATTTGTTGTTGAAGTAGAAGTCCTGGGAGTGCATTCCGACGAAGAACAGCAAAGGTAATCCAATTTTTCTAATAGTAATTCTGAGTTTAGGTTGTCCCAAACTTGGTGGGTGTCAAATTAGCTAGCCGTGATGGCCGAGCTATGAACTCAGAATATTGCAAAATGTGCTTTCGCCGAAAAGCTATTCTAAAATCTGACATAGCGATTGCATAAAGGAGTTCTGTATCTATAATTCTTAAATTAATTGTTATGTATTTTGTCAACGTTTATCGTGAGTAATTTAGTAAATTCACCGGAAGTTTTCGGTGGGTATGCTAGTTCTGAACATCACATGCTAATGTAAAAAGCAGTTTTTTTATATAAATATGAACTTGATTGAACAAAACATGCATGTATTGTATAACATAATCTCCTAGGAGTGTCATCTGATGAAGATCATCAAAGGTTAGTGCTGCATTTAGCTGTGTTTTGGGTATTTGTGATGCATGCTAGTTGCTTGGAAATGGCTGTGTGGTTTTTTGTGTCTATGTACTCTCCTAACATAATCTAATGTTTTGCTTTCGCTGTAAAGTCTTTTTGAAATCAGACAATGTGGCTACATTAAGGAGAAGTGTATCTTTAAAATGGTGTAAAATAGTTGTATGTTTGAGAAATTTGAATTATGACATTTTGTTGTTTTGAATTTGCTGCCCTGATATTTCACTGGCTGTGTCCCGCTGGTGGGACGCTAGTGTCCCACGTAGCCCATAGAAGTGAACAGATCCACAGATGATGCAATCTCAATTGCACTCCATTCTGCCCTTTCCCACCTGGACAATAGGAACACCTATGTGTGAATGTTATTCATTGACTACAGCTCAGCGTTCAACACCTCAAAGCTCATCACTAACTGGATCCTGAACTTCCTGACGGGCCGCCCCCAGGGGGTAAGGGTAGGTAACAACACATCCACCATGCTGATCCAACACGGGCCCCTCAGGGGTTCAGGCTCAGTCCCCTCCTGTACTCCCTGTTCACTCATGACTGCACTGCCAGGCATGATTCCAACACCATCATTAAGTTTGCCGATGACACAACAGTGGTAGGCCTGATCACCGACAACGACGAGACAGCCGATAGGGAAGAGGACAGAGACCTGGCCGTGTGGTGCCAGGACAACAACCTCTCCCTCATGTGATCAAGACAAAGGAGACGATTGTGGACTACAGGAAAAAGAGGACCGAGCACGCCCCCATTCTCATCGACGGGGCTGTAGTGGAGCACTTTGAGAGCTTCAAGATCCTTTGTGTCCACATCGACAACAAACTAACATGGTCCAAGCACACCAAGAGAGTTGTGAAGAGGGCATGACCAAACCTATTCCCCTTCAGGAGAATTAAAATATTTGGCATGAGTCCCCAGATCCTCAAACAGTTCTACAGCAGCACCATCGAGAGCATCCTGACTGGTTGCATCACTGTCTGGTATGGCAACTGCTCAGCATCCGACTGCAAGGCACTGCAGAGGGTAGTGCGTACGGCCCAGTACATCACTGAAGCCAAGCTTCTTGCCATCCAGGACCTCTACACCAGGCGATGTCAGAGGAAGGCCCTAAAAATTGTCAAAGACTCCAGCCACCCTAGTCATAGACTGTTCTCTCTACTACTGCACAGCAAGCGGTACCGGTGAACCAAGTCTAGGTCCAAGAGGCTTAGAAACAGCTTCTAGCCCCAAGCCATAAGACTCCTGAATATCTTATCAAATGTCCACCCAGACTATTTGCCCCCCCCTTCTTTTACACCGCTGCATGCAACTCTCTGTTGTTGTCATCTTTACATAGTGACTTTAATAACTCTACCTACATGTACATATTACCTCAAATAACCGGTGCACCCGCACATTGACTCTGTACCGGTACCCCCTGTATATTGTCTCGCTATTTTCTTTTTACTGCTGCTCTTTAATTACTTGTTACTTTTACTTCTTATTCATATTTTTTATGTAAAATGTTTTTTAACTGCATTGTTGGTTAGGGGCTCATAAGTAAGCATTTCACTGTAAGGTTGTATTAGGTGCTTGTGACTAATAAAATTTGATTTGATTTTAAAATGCCAGCCTGGGTAAAGTTGAAAATTTACCCTGAGGCCTTTGACCCTACAGCTACCTTACTCACCAGTTTCTCCGCTAGAAGTCCATAGGTCATCCCAGTAGACTGCCCAAAACTAGTGTCTTACAGCTGTATACGTATCATGTAGGTATCAATTTAGGATAGTGCCTAAGCAACACCACTAAGTAGGAAAACCCTAGACATGACATTAGAGACAATGCCATGATAGTCATTTAGCCAAGGCCATGGACGTATATAGAATACAGTCCAATTAGATGGTTAAGGTGTGATAACTATATTTTGTTATATATCTTATATCTCTATATCTCTTTTATTTATGCTTCAATTAATTTTGTTTCATTTTCTTTGACACTTAGGAGCCAATCCCCTCTCCACTGGGATTCTCTACCTCAAACCCTATTACAGGTGTCACGAATTCCACCGAAGTCGGCTCCTCTCCTTGTTCGGGCGACGTTCGGAGATCGACGTCACCGGCTTTCTAGCCATCGCTGCTCCATTTCTCATATTCCATTGGTTTTGTCTTGTTCCATTACACACCTGTTTTTCATTCCATAATTACTGCATGTATTTAGTCCTCTGTTCTCCTCCATTGTCTTTGTGTGTAATTGTTTGTTTGTTATGTGGATTATTGTCAGGCGCATGTTCCGTGTTTTTGGCACGTTATTGTTTTTATGTGCTGTCATTTATGGAACGGAATTAAAGTGCGCCTGTTCACTACACTCTCCTGCACCTGACTTCGCCTCCCGTACACACCCTTGACAGAATTACAGCAGGAGCAGGGACTCCGGTTAGAAGAGTTGAGGAGCGCGTCTGTCACGTTCGTCGTAAAGATGGGACCAAGGCGCAGCGGGAATGTGTATACTCATCTTCTTTATTGTGAAGAAAACCAAAATAAACACTTAAACAAAAACAACGACGAACAGTCCTGTAAGGCACACGGCTTACATACGGAACAACTACCCACAAAACCCATAGAAAAACACCCCTACTAAATAGGACCTTCAATTAGAGGCAATGAGGAACAGCTGCCTCCAATTGAAGGTCAACCCAATAAACTAAACATAGAAATAGAAAAACTAGAATGAACATAGAAAATACTATCATAGAACATTAACCAAAAAAAAACGAAACACATAAAACAAACACCCCCTGCCACGTCCTGACCAAACTACAATAACAAATAACCCCTTTACTGGTCAGGACGTGACAGCGTCCAGGAACATTCTGCTATGTTACATCATCTTGGTGCCATGATGGATCGCGTTGTCCAGACTATGGACCGCTGGGAGAGACAGGAATTCTCCCCAGTGCCTCGACCGGCGCAACCGGGGTTACCTCTACTCGTCCCGTCCGGAACCAGTCCTAGTGGGATGTGTCTCTCCCTTCCCAGGGAGTATGATGGGATGGCAGCACAGTGCCAGGGATTCCTGCTACAACTGGACCTCTACCTGGCAACTGTGCACCCGGCTTCCTTGGAAAGGGAGAGAGTGTCTGCCCTCGTCTCATGCCTCTCGGGGAGAGCTCTGTAGTGTGCAAACGCCATGTGGGGAGAAGAAGACGCGGCGTTGGACCACTTCGGGGAGTTCACCCGTTGCTTCCGGGCCGTCTTTGACCATCCACCCGAAGGTAGAGCGGCGGGGGAACGGCTCTTTCTTTTGAGGCAGGGGACAAGGAGCGCCATGGAATTCGCCTTGGAATTCCGGACCTTGGCCACCGGAGCAGGCTGGAACGACAGGGCCCTCATCGACCACTATCGGTGCAGCCTGCGCGAGGATGTCCAACGTGAGCTGGCCTGCAGGGTTGCTACCATCTCCTTCGACCAACTGGTGGATTTGTCCTTCCGGTTGGATAACCTGCTGGTCACCCGCGGATGTCCAGAGGGAGCTCTGTCGGTGCCATCTTCCAGCACCCCCGCTCCGGTGCCCATGGAGTTGGGAGGGGCTGTGCGTAGGGAGACTGGGGGAGGAGCCATCACGTGCACCATCTGTGGCCGCAGAGGGCACACTGCTGGTCGGTGCCGTGTCAGTTCCTCTGGGAGTAGAGGCAACAGGCAGGGCACTCTGGCATCACCCCAGGTGAGTCTGCACCACACTCATCCAGAGTCCTCTGTTGACCACCTATTTGTACCTGTTTTTTTCCCTGATTTTCCCCCGCATTCCCAGCATAAGGCGCTCGTCGATTCAGACGCAGCTGGGAATTTTATCGACAGAGCGTTAGCCCTTAGTATAGGGATCCCCATTATTCCTGTAGTTAGACCTTTCCCGTTTCACACTCTGGATAGTCGACCATTAGGGTCTGGCCTAATCAGGGAAGCCACAATCTCCTTGGGCATGGTGACGCAGGGGGGTCACGAGGAGAGAATCAGTCTCTTCCTCATTGACTCTACTGCGTTTCCCGTGGTACTAGGCGTTCTCTGGTTAGCTCAGCATAACCCCACTATCTCCTGGCAACAGAGGGCTCTGACGGGGTGGTCGCGAGAGTGCTCGGGGAGGTGTGTAGGGGTTTCCGTTGGTGCTACCACGGTGGAAAGTCCAGACCAGGTCTCCACCGTGCGCGTCCCCCCAGAATATGCCGATTTGGCTCTAGCCTTCTGTAAAAAGAAGGCAACTCAATTACCCCCTCATCGATGGGGGGATTATGCGATAAATCTCCTGGTAGATGCTGCGCTTCCCAGGAGTCACGTGTATCCCCTGTCGCAAGCGGAGACGGTGGCTATGGAGACATATGTCTCTGAATCCCTGCGTCAGGGGTACATTCGGTCCTCCACTTCCCCCACATCCTCGAGTTTCTTTTTTGTGAAGAAGAAGGATGGAGGTCTACGCCCGTGCATTGACTATAGAGGTCTAAATCAAATCACAGTGAGGTACAGTTACCCGTTACCTCTTATCGCCACGGCGATTGAATCAATGCATGGGGCGCACTTCTTCACGAAACTGGATCTCAGGAGTGCGTATAACCTGATGCGTATCCGGGAGGGGGAGGAGTGGAAGACAGTGTTTAGTAACACCTCAGGGCATTATGAGTACTCAGTCATGCTGTACGGGTTGATTAATGCTCCATCAGTTTTCCAATCCTTTGTAGACAAGATTTTCAGGGACCTGCACAGGCAGGGTGTAGTGGTGTATATCGATTACATTTTGATTGTCTCCGCAACACGCGCCGAGCATGTGTCCTTGGTACGCAAGGTACTTGGATGACTGTTGGAGCATGACCTGTACGTCAAGGCCGAGAAATGCCTGTTCTTTCAGCAGGTCGTCTCCTTCCTAGGGTATCGCATTTCCACATCAGGGGTGGAGATGGAGCGTGACCGCATTGCAGCCGTGCGTAATTGGCCAACTCCCACCACGGTGAAGGAGGTGCAGCGATTTTTAGGGTTTGTCAATTACTACCGGAGATTTATCCGGGGTTTTGGTCTGGTGGCTGCTCCCATTACCTCACTACTGAAGGGGGGTCCCATACGGTTGCAGTGGTCGGCTGAGGCGGACAGGGCTTTTGGGCAGCTAAGAGCTCTGTTTACTTTGGCTCCCGTGCTGGCCCATCCGGATCCCTCTTTGGCGTTCATAGTGGAGGTGGACGCGTCCGAGGCTGGGATAGGAGCCGTGCTCTCACAGCGCTCGGGTACGCCACCAAAACTCCGCCCCTGTGCTTTCTTCTCGAAGAAGCTCAGCCCAGCGGAGCGTAACTATGATGTGGGGGACCGGGAGCTGTTGGCTGTGGTTAAAGCATTGAAGGCGTGGAGACATTGGCTTGAGGGGGCTAAACACCCTTTTCTCATCTGGACTGACCACCGCAACCTGGAGTACATCCGGGCAGCGAGGAGACTGAATCCTCGTCAGGCAAGGTGGGCCATGTTCTTTACCCGTTTGTGCTTATCCTATCCTACAGACCAGGTTCCCAGAATACGAAGGCAGAAGCACTGTCCCGGCTGTATGACACAGAGGAGCGGCCCATGGATCAGACGCCCATACTCCCAGCCTCTTGCCTGGTAGCGCCGGTTGTGTGGGAGCTGGACGCAGACATTGAGCAGGCGTTGCGTACAGAGCCTGCTCCCCTCCAGTGTCTCAACCCGAAACCTGCCCCTCCGCCTGCCCTGCCGGAAAATGGGTCCGCGGTTTGTGGAGCCATTCAAAGTCCTGAGGAGGGTGAACGAGGTATGTTACAGATTACAGCTTCCCTCTGATTACCGCATTAACCCCTCGTTTCATGTGTCTCTTCTCAGTCCTGTGGTGGCTGGTCAGCTTCAGGAATCTGAGGTGTGGGAGGTCCCTCCGCCCCCTCTGGACATCGAGGGGTCCCCTGCGTCCTCCATTCGTTCCATCCTGGATTTGAGCTGTCGAGCAGGGGGCCTTCAGTACCTCGTGGAGTGGGAGGGGTACGGTCCGGAGGAGAGGTGTTGCTTTCCCGGTTGTGGATGTTTTGGACCCCGAACTGCTGCGGGAGTTTCACCGTCGCCGGCCGGATCGTCCCCGAGGCCGGTGTTGGCGCACCGCTGGAGCCGCGCGTCAAGGGGTGGGGGGCACTGTCACGACTTCCACTGAAGTCGGCTCCTCTCCTTGTTCGGGCGGCGTTCGGCGATCGACGTCACCGGCTTTCTAGCCATCGCCGCTCCATTTCTCATATTCCATTGGTTTTGTCTTGTTCCATTACACACCTGGTTTCCATTCCATAATTACTGCATGTATTTAGTCCTCTCCATGTTCCCCTCCATTGTCTTTGTGTGTAATTGTTTGTTTGTTATCCTGTTGAGGACAGACGTTCCGCTAGCGGAACCCCGTTCCACCTGCGGAACCCCTAGCCAACAGCCAGTTGAGAACTTGTTCTCAACTGGCCTACCTGCTTAAATAAAGGCGGAAAAATTTTTAAAAACATAACAGATGACTCAGATGTACATGATGACTCAGATGTACATGATGACTCAGTTGTGTTCAAGAAATGTGACTGCTACATTGAGGGTATTAAAACCTCACTGGTGATTGACACTGGAGTGAAAGTGTCACTTTTGAACAAAGCCACTTATGAATCATTCTTCTTACATGTGCAGAGACCAGCAGTATCCCTCTACAGCTACAACCACACACCAATCTCAATCATTGGGACTGTCTCACTGCCAGTCTGTTACAACAACAAAACCACACCGGCCAACCAGTTCTACATTGCAACAGATGGCGCTAACATCCTGGGACTGGACTTATTTCCTGCCCTAGGGTTCAAGATGTCAGATTGAACTGGTGCACATGTGCATCACTTGCCTACACCAGTGTCTATGGAGTACTCAAAACTGTTTGAGGGGCTAGGTCATCTCAGAGGTTTTGTCCATCGGCCTACAGTCAACAAAGATGTCAAGCCAGTAATGCAGCCATTGCGGAGGGTTTCGTTGACCCTTCGGGAGCCCATTGACAAGGGACTTGAAAACCTCCTGGAGGATGACATCATCGAGCCTATCGATGCCTCGTCATGGGTCTCAAACCTGATAGTTGCACCCAAGAAAAATGGCGATCTTCAGATATACATGGACCTCAGGGCCGTGAACAAAGCTATTATTGCCGACAAGTACCCGCTACCAACCGCTGAGGAGCTCACAACCAATTTTTATGGATCCATGTTATTCAGCAAACGTGACCTGAGGCAGCAATACCTCCAGGTTCCCCTGGCACATGAGAGTCGAGATCTCACTGCATTTCTTTTGTGTTTCTTCCATTTGCGAATAATCTCACCAAATGTTGTCACCTTCTCACCAAGCTGCTTGGCGATGGTCTTGTAGCCCATTCCAACCTTGTGTAGGTCCACAATCTTGTCCCTGACATCCTTGGAGAGCTCTTTGGTCTTGGCCATGGTGGAGAGTTTGGAATCTGATTGATTGATTGCTTCTGTGGACAGGTGTCTTTTTTACAGGTAACAAGCCCTTTAAAAGTGTGCTCCTAATCTCAGCTCGTTACCTGTATAAAAGACACCTGGGAGCCAGAAATCTTACTGACTGAGAGGGGGTCAAATACTTATTTCCCTCATTAAAATGCAAATCAATTTATAACATTTTTGACATGCGTTTTTCTGGATATTTTTGTTGTTATTCTGTCTCTCACTGTTCAAATAAACCTACCATTAAAATTATAGACTGATCCTTTCTTTGTCAGTGGGCAAACGTACAAAATCAGCAGGGGATAAAATATTTTTTTCCCCCACTGTATCCACTGCTGCTAATGCTGCTGGAAGAGGTCTGAGCAGGAGACCAAAAAGGATTAGAAAACACAAGAATAGAATGACCTTCAGTCCATGGTCACTCAACAGGCTTTATGCCAGAGCAACTATCATTGCTTGTTTACAGAGAAAACATAAAGGGAGGACAGCCTTTTACACTAAAGTCCATTTTCATGGACAATACATTATACACAAAGTTCAACACAATACAGTGTTGAACTTCTCCCCCGATTGCTCAGTTTGGCTGGGCGGCCAGCTCTAGGAAGAGTCTTGGTGGTTCCAAACTTCTTCCATTTAAGAATGATGGAGGCCACTGTGTTCTTGGGGACCTTCAATGCTGCAGGCATTTTTTGGCACCCTTTCCCAGATCTCTACCTCGACAAAATCCTGTCTCAGAGCTCTACAGATATTTCCTTCGACCTCATGTCTTGGTTTTTGCTCTGATATGCATTGTCAACTGTGGGACCTTATATAGACAGGTGTGTGCCTTTCCAAATCATGTACAATCAGTTGAATTTACCACAGGTGGCCTCCAATCAATTTGTAGAAACATCTCAAGGATGATAAATGGAAACAGGATGCACCTGAGCTCAATTTTGAGTTTCATAGCAAAGGGTCTGAATACTTATCTAAATAAGGTATTTCAGTTTTTTTGTTATAAATTTGCTAAACTTTCTAAAAACTGTTTTTGCTTTTTCATTATGGGGTATTGTGTGTAGCTTGATTAGGATTTTTATTTATTTTATCCATTTTAGAATAAGACTGTAAAATAACAAAATGTAAAAAAAAGTCAAGAGGTCTGAATACTTTCCGAATGCACTGTATTACAGAAATGTCCGCAAAAACACTACAGTGATTACTATAGTATATAAACATAGTAATACCACAATATTTATACCATAGTATAGTACAGTATTTTTTCACGTGTGCATATGCTTTTTACATCCACTGTTGTCCCACGGGGCTTTGTCAGTAAAATGTATTTATTGATCTATTGATTGGTTGGTTGTAATGATGGCAGCTATCGAGAATCAACTGAAAATTGTTACATGTTTGTACCAGTCAATGTGGAATACATTCCTGAATGTGTGATTTTGTTATAAAAGGAGATGAACTAGCAATTGCATTGTCTTTTTGCTCATAACATAATATTTTATTGAGGGCTTCATTTAAAAAGCTGATAGTAAAAAGTTAACCGAATTACAACACATTTGAATTTTTTTTAATTGAATAGGAAAAATGGTGTGAAAAAAAACGTGTAATTTTTTTTTTTTATTAACAGGCAATGTTTATTTTTTTAACAGGGCTATGGCAGTCAATTGCAAAACATTCTAACAGTATTTGTTATTGTATTCTCAACTCACCATAATATACTTTTAATGTGGGGCTATGACAGACATTTGCAAATTAGTCTGACATAATTTATCTCATCACCACCACTAATGAGATGGGTGTGCTTGATACATGTCAGGTCTGAGATTCTCAAAGTCCGGGGTGTGGTCGACAATGTGCACCTCATCTCTCCTGTCACATCCAACCTGGATCCATATTTGTTTTTAATGCAGACGCGAGCACTGAATCAGCGTACCATGTGTTTCAATGCTCGGAGGGAGACGGCACAGAATTCCCTTTGAGTCAGAAACCAAAACTCCTCCATAGTGACCCGTGAATGACTTCTCTCCAGGATTCGGTCACATTACAGCTTGATCAGCTTTTCGATTTCACTTACCGCATGTCAATTGAGCCAGGATCACAGTCAAATGGATTTCACTGAGTCAGTCACTCTTCTGTAGATTTTTTTTTGTTTTTCCCCGGCATACTTGCATTCAGTTCGTTCAGTTTCCCAAATCCACTATATATACACAAAAGTATGTGGACACCCTTCAAATTAGTGGATTCGGCTATTTCAGTCTCACCCGTTGCTAACAGGTGTATAAAACTGAGCACACAGCCATGCAATTCCATAGATATATTGGCAGTAGAAAGGCCTTACTGAAGAGCTCAATGACTTTCAACGTGGCACCGTCATAGGATGCCACCTTTCCAACAAGTCAGTTGGTCAATTTCTGTTCTGCTAGAGCTGCCCAGGTCAACTGTAAGTGCTGTTATTGTTAAACGGAAACATCTAGGAGCAACAACGGCTGTAGAAGCACAAAGTGGTAGGTCACACAAGCTCACAGAACAGGACCGCCGAGTGCTGAAGTGCATAAAAGTCATCTGTCCTCGGTTGCAACACTCACTACAAAGTTCCAAACTGCCTCTGGAAGCAATGTCAGCACAAGAACTGTTCGTCGGGAGTTTCATGAAATGGGTTTCCATGGCTGAGCAGCCGCACACAAGCCTAAGATCACCATGTGCAATCAAAGCGTCGGCTGGAGTGGTGTAAAGCTCGCCGCCACTGGACTCTGGAGCCGTGGAAACGCGTTCTCTGGAGTGATGAATCACGCTTCACCATCTGGCAGTGCAACGGACGAATCTGGATTTTCTGGGTTTTGCGGAAACCAGGAGAATTCTGCTTGCCCCAATGCATAGTGCCAACTGTAAAGTTTGGTGGAGGAGGAATAATGGTCTGGGGCTGTTTTTCATGGTTCGGGCTAGGCCCCTTAGATCCAGTGAGAAATCTTAATGCTACAGCATACATTGACATTCTAGACGATTCTGTGCTTCCAACTTTGTGGCAACAGAAGGGGGATGGCCCTTTCCTGTTTCAGCATGACAATTTCCCCATGTACAAAGTGAGGTCCATGCAGAAATGGTTTGTCAAGATCCGTGTGGAAGAACTTGACTGACCTGCACAGAGCCCTGACCTCAACCCCATCGAACACCTGCGAGCCAGGCTTAAGTGACCGACCTCACTGATGCTCTTGTGGCTGAATGGAGGCAAGTCCCCGCAGCAATGTTCCAACATCTAGGGTAAAGATTTTCAGATGAGTGGAGGCTTTTATAGCAGCAAAGGGGGGACCAACTCCATATTAATGCTCATGACTTTGGAATGTGATGTTCGATGAGCAGGTGTCCACATACTTTTGGTCATATAGTGTATCAGTTGCAGACGGTAATATCAAAGACGGTAATATCAATAACGTGTGCTTTTATTGCGTAGCAGGCTTAGCCACTGTCATGACTGTCCTGATCAGGTCAGGGTACAGGAGACCACCACCCTACAGATTATCTCCCAAACCCCCAACAGAGGAGGAGAGATCTAGGGGTCTGAAGATGTGGGGGTTTATGACACCTCACGCCCATAATAAACCTTAGGCCACAGAGAAATTCCTTTATCCTAACAATGGAGAACTGGCCTCAGAACATTAAACATGCAATAAAGGGACTTTGGAACAATGGTTTCCGTCAGCCACAATGGTGGTCATGACGAGAGGTGGAATATTAAAATGTATGTAACTTTTGTATTGTTTTTAAAGGTTAAGAGATGACGTTATTATGAAAACATTGTACCTTTAAGAGTTTTCCCAGTATATGCCTGATGTTTATACATTGTACGTTGTGTAGAAAATATCCAAATCAAACAGAATGTTTTAGTAAAGATGAAATGTGAAGTTAGTGTCTAAAATGGGATTTTTAGTAGAATCTAAGCCTTGCACCCTTTTACTTGGTCCGCCCAGAGAATTGCCCTAAAGGCGGTTACACCCACTTCTGACCCGAGGGTATAAGACAGGAGAGTGAAGAATTAACATAGGAGACTAATTGACCCCAAGCTGCAGCTAAGGTCTAACAAAGTCGACGAACCCCAAAACGAAACACAAGGTTGAAGACAAAGAAATCTTTTTCTACATGAGCTACGGACGAGTAGCTGTGTCTAAGCGGGTGAATTCAAGCCGAACCACCCAGCCTCCACTCTCCATTTAATCGTGGTATCGACACCGTTCGGGCCGAAGCTGTGAGCTCTGAGCTACAGAGCTGTCTGTCCTCAGAAGACCCCTTTCAGATCAAGGGTGAGGGATCAGACCACTTAGCCAAGAAAGGACACTGACATCGTGAGGACAACCAGAGAGTTGCGCCGGAGAAGTGCGTCATTTAGAAGCCTAAACGACCCACGCGGAGCTTCCCACCTGAGACCTCCAACACGTAATTACATCATTATATTCTGACCCATAAGAGCGGCAGTTCGGGGCAAGGCTAATTTTAAATAAGCATGGCTGACAAATGAACCCAAATGTATATTTCTCTCGTGTACTTCCTTTATTTCTCTCTCTTTAAAATCCCCATTTTGGGTAACAAGCGCCATAGTGTGTTGGCCCGTTATACTAAGTCCTAATCAATAGCTAGACTGTGTTTTGTGTATGTGTATTTTTATCATCATTTTAGCTTGCTAGTAAATAAATAATCAACTAAGATTGGTGTGGTAAATTCAGTGGTAAAGCCCGGGTCCGTGCAGATTCCCGGATTATGCGACGTTCAGATTATGAGACTGTAGAGGAAATTGATTAATTTGGCGACTGTTGTAAAATCAATATTCTGATATCCTTTGAGTTAATTTGGGAAATAGAAACTCAATCAAAACAATGTTCCCATGGTGCCCCAGGTTAATGAGTTAATAATTGCTTGATTCATTGCTTAATTTATTTAATCACGCAATTATAAACCGTTAATCATTCGATGAGCAACAGTCATCACATTAACTAATACAACGTCACGACATATGGCGCCCCGTGTGAGGAGTCTAAGATAGGACTAGGCCGCACTGTTGTGTTATTCCATATCAATTGTGTAGCAAGATATAAACATTCCATTAATAGCTATAGGCAGGACTAGTGCGGGAGAGAAGTGTGTGTGTGTCGTTCCATTTGACCCAGATACTGGTCGGGAGAGAACGACCCCTGTTCTCTCCCAAAGCCAGTGTGAAGGGGGGTCTACTGAATGCTAACAGCTAGGGCATATGTACCAGCCGATGCAGGCATTCTGAGAAATAATACTAGTTGGGCCTAACGTAGTGTTATTTCTGTCGATCGCTTTCAGGAGTGATCTGACTCGGTCATAAGTAATTCCTAGAGCAGAGGACATATGAGCCAGCCATTACGGAAATTAGAGTAGATATATTCGTTTGACCGAAGCGAAGTTATTATCTCTCTACCTCTCGCGTTTGATAACAGTGAGACGTCACCAAGTAAACCCGTTCCCTTGTTGGAGGGAACATCCCTTGTGCAGCGAGGGGGAAACCCCGCGCAAGGAAAGCTAAGCATTGCGCCAGATGCTAAGCTAACAAAGGGGAGCAGCCATTTTTGTTTTCCTCTTTGTTCATAGTGAATTCCCGCGTTAGACGGGAATCCTGTGTGATCTCAGCTTGGGCTATCTGTAACCTCTGGTCTGGGGCTGTTTTTCATGGTTCGGGCTAGGCCCCTTAGATCCAGTGAGAAATCTTAATGCTACAGCATACATTGACATTCTAGACGATTCTGTGCTTCCAACTTTGTGGCAACAGAAGGGGGATGGCCCTTTCCTGTTTCAGCATGACAATTTCCCCATGTACAAAGTGAGGTCCATGCAGAAGAATCGCCAGTCATTTTTCGTGAAATAAGTCAGGTTACGCTGTAGGATATCAAACCAGTCTTAACTGATTAGATATCATTGTCTTGTTCAATTTTAAACATACATTAAATTGATACACTACCTTTCCAGGTTGGTTATGAGAATAATACACACACGAATGTGCCATAACCAATGAGACATGGTTAAACGGTTCCACGTTAACTTAGATATAGCAACTATTTCAGGTTAATTAAAGCTAATTCCTTTAGCCTATACGGGGTTGACTAATCATTCAAATTGATTAATAGATTAACGCTGTTTTACCAGCTTAATGGTGTTTAGGTAGACTTTTTAACAGTATTGTAAAATTCTATTTTCACTGGTACCCTGTCAATTTTAGCTTGTGTTAACAGTGACCTCCGGTGGTGAAGAATCACCAGTAATTATTTTTAGATAATTCAGGTTATGCTGTACGATATCTAACCAGTCTCAACTGATTGGATATCATTGTCTCGTTCAATTTAATATACATTAAATTGCTACACTACCGTCCAGGTTGGTTATTGGAATAATACGCAAACTAATGTGTACTAACCAATGAGACATAGTTAAACTTTTCAACGTTAACTTAGAGATAGCAACTCTTTCAGGTGAATTAAAATTAAAATTCCCAAATAGCCGATACAGGTTAGATTTATCATTAAAATCGATTTAATCAATTAAACCTGTTTTGGCAAGTTCAGTAATAACCAACTCACATTACTGACCCAGTCTTGATGATTCATTGACGTTTACAAACTGAGTTAAATCGTGTTTGCAGCCTCCAACTAAAAACCCCAAACATTACGTAAATTGAAATAACTGACAATCATAATAATGAGCAATCCATCAGATGGGTTTCCACCCATTTCCCCTCTAATCAGGGGACCTTCACCCACGGAAAGATTGATCGCGGACCTCAGAAACGATGCAAATCCTAACTATGCCGAGGGGCTGAAAATGTTAGATTTCAATGCCATAAGCGAGAAAAATGCAGACATTGCGACAGACGCTCTTCGAAATAGACCATCAGGCGGAGGCCTTGTGAAGGTTCTCTCCAGTTTAGCCCTCAACTATGCCCACCAGCAGAGATGGACAGTGCACCAGTACCTCAGTGCCCAGCAGAGGCACGAGCAGGAAGCTGGGGAGTTCAAGGTACAGGTGGAGAGAACCAGGGAGCTGGCATCGAAAGCCGAAAAAGATAAGTTACTGCTAGCTGAGGAACTGTGTGTGAGAACAGATAAATTGGAAGATCTGTCTAACACTTATAACAAAGAACGCGAACAATCTCTTGACCAAGTCCGTATTCTAAAAGAACAACTCGGTTTAGCCAAAACTAAATACGATGAAGTCCACGCGAAACTAGATGAATCGGACGAGCTAGCTAGAAAACGGGGCGAGCAAATTGATGCCCTACAAACGGTTGTGAAGGAAACCACTCAAAGCAATAATGCTCTATTCCAAAAGCTGCAGACCAAAGACGATCAGTTAATGAACACAATGACCAAGTTGGAGGACAAAACAGCAGAACTCATTGAAGTCGCTGATTTAATGAAGGATGAGAAAGACCAGGTGAGAAAGTTGGAAAATGTGACCTCTAAACAAAAGGAGGACATCGCATCACTGGATCTCTCACTCCACACTCGCGACCTCTCCCTGCAAACCATGACAGATAAGTATGAGGCCGAGCGAAGCAAGGGCGACACCTACGTGTCGAAAATAAACACCCTCAACTCCCAGGTGGACTCTGCGATGCAGCATAACACCACCCTTAGGTATCATCTGGAGGAACTCCAGAACAGTCACGCGCTATCGCGGGACAACCAAACCAAGCAACCTAGCTCACATCCGGAGCTAAGAGAACGAGGGAATGTAGATGACAGGAGATTTCAGCCTCTTTCTCTTGGCCATTCGGCCCACAGTGAATTGGGGCCTCCTTGCCAACACAACCACAGCTTGACTTTTCCTCTTGGCCTCTCGGCCCACAATTCTCCACGGGAGAGTGCAGATGCTCCCCGCGCACTTGGCGGGGATCGCCTTGACAAAATCTTCAAAAACTTCTGCCTCTTCGACCCCGTTCCGGGAAAGCCAAACGACACTGAGACATTCTTAGCAGACATAGAGGACGCCTTGGATGGCTACCCAAACGCTACGAATGCAGACAGGCTCTATCTTTTGAAGCGAACGTCCAACAGACACGTGACAAGGTTCATCCGTCTACAAGAGCAACACGTGCAAAACGACTATGCTAAACTTGCCACGGTTTTGAAAATAGAATTCAGTGGTTCTGCGACTCGCAAACACGATAGTTCGTTGGCTACCAATATCAGACAAGCTCGAAATGAACACCCACAAGCCTACTATCACCGGCTTCATTCAGCTTACTTTGGCATGCTCACTGAAACAGGAATGGAAGACCTATTACCGTTCAAACACCTTTTTCTGTCAAACATGTCTCCCAACTTCATTAACTACTTGGGCCCTACTGCCCACGTCGGGTTGCCAATCTCGACGCTCCGAGAGCTGGCAAGCACCGCTTTTGAAGCATCAAAAGCAAGCCGGGCTAAGAGCCCGGACACCTCGACTTTCGAGCTTAGGCGGGAACCATCACTCGAATTAGAAGGGGCTGCATCAGGGACATATGCTGTAAAAGAGGATGATCAAAGGGGGTGGCTACCAAGTAACCACCACCCCGACAACCACCGCCGTAACAATAGCTACGATGAACGTCCCCAATCTAACATGCCCCTCCGCCTAACTCTCACAAAGGGTCAGGACACAAGGGTAACAAGCGTAACAAGGGCAACAAAGTGTTCAACAATGATTTAAACGCTAACCGAAATGATATAGAAGCTCTGATAAAAGATGTACTGCATCGTAAGAAATTTGAGAAAGAGGACAAGGATAAATCCTCATGACTAGGTGTAAAATCGTTGGAAACCGAGTCCGCCGAAATTCATGCAATTCAAGAGGACGCAAACATTTCCATTACCCCCGCCCCCACTCAAATCCCTGTCCAGGTACCGCCCGTTCTAGACACAAGCCCGCAGGTTTTGTCTACAGACTTGGACACGGAGGTAGAGATGCACAAGATAAGCATCTTTGCAACAGACGATTCCTCTCCCATTCCGATAGAGGACCCACTGGGTCACGTAGGTGACTTATCCGTCTTGGAAATCGACACAGATTACAAACCGCTCCGTTCTCCCAACCCACTCCATTTTGTTGGGGATATGACGAGAAAAACCAACTCGAACAGGCCATACCTTAGAACAGTCCTGGAGGACTGTGTGACCTGTCACGCTCTGATAGATTCGGGTTCGACAATTTCCCTCATATCCGAAACCTTGCTGGATGAACTAAAAAGGGCAGTGGACCCAACAAAACGTTGGTTGAAAACGGAACATTGCGATACGAATCTTCGAGGTTTCACTCAAGCTACCTCGCCCCTAACCAAACGTCTCCTACTTAAACTCAACTTCGAAAGCGTGTCACTGATACACCCCGTGTATGTGACTAGCATCGAAATCGAACGGATGCTGATTGGGAGTGATTTAATTGACCGTTTGGTACCACTAATGGATTGGAAAACCAATCAAATCTGGTCACAGATACCTATGCCAACTCCGTTGACTTCGCCGCATTCTTCCAAGGCTACCTGCCATACATTGTGCAACGACGTGGGTCCGACGTCAGCATCTGACGCAAACCCGGTGAACTTGGCTATGAGCCCGCCATTTGTGGCAAATGACAATGTGAGTTCGACTCGGAACTTAACCGAACATGAGGTTTTCTTGTACGGCTTGGGTGATTCACCAGCCGACACTTACCGCCCTCCTCTGATAGGGGGCGTGTGTCTAAACGGCACTATGGCTGAGGATACCAGGCTGGCCACCTGGTCAGAAAAATCCGCAATCAGTTTGGAAATGTTCAACGAAATTTCGAAAACGGCTAACTGCCATCCCCTTGTGCCGAAAACGTTTAGATTTCCACTGAGAACGACTCCCCAGACAACACTCACCGCAATAGGGGTGTGCACGCTATCGATCCGCATTGGAACCAAGGAATTATCCCACTACCTACTGGTTGTCGCGGACCTCCCACATACAGTCTATGTGGGAGCGGACATTTTAGTAAGATTGGGTGTTAAACTTGATACCATACACCAAGTTCTTTGGTCTTTGGCGCAGCCAAAACAACATGCCTTGTCTTTCGACCCGGTGCGAATGGCTTCCGGGCAGACTATTCCTGAAGCTTGCAAGACGATAACTGAGTCCGCCATGTTGATACCGGCAAGAACCACAGAGGTTTCTGTAAGACTGAACCTGGCGCCCGGATACCGGATGGAAGGCACCACTGCGTTCTTCCAACCCTCCCCAAAACTATTCGACTTGGGGCTAACTATCAATGGCAACCCACTGTTGGAACTAACCGCTAGATCCACTTACCTCCTGGTACAAAATCTGACTCAAGCGGATATTTCCATTCCTCGGCACACTCAGCTAGGAACATTGATCGATTACGCCTTCCATGATTTTGAACTAGTTGTTCCTGTGATTGGGCCTCTTCCGTCCTCCCTAGACCTAGATGGCGAGGGAGGTACGCTGTTTACTTGTCAGTCAAAAGCAATAGCACTAACTCCTGTATTGCCACTGGACGACACATCGGCATTCCGGCTGGATGACGATCCTGACAGCAACCTGTTAATATACTCCATCGTCACGGAGGATGATATTGCGTCTCCTCCTGCATGCGAAGTACACTCTTGTGAGGAAACAACCGATGACTCTTCCAAAGGTGACATGCCGTCACCACCCGTTGAAGACCTGTACAATGTCGCCGAACCATATCCTGGTTTCCATGCACAGGTAATACAACTCCTGTCGGAGGCTGATGCTCTTGTCAATGACACTGAACGCCATCAGTTGAGAGAATTGTTTAACAAACACAGTGAGATCTGGTCGACAGACTCGCTGGATTGCGGGGTTACGGGTATCCATGTGGTGCGTATTCCTACGCCACCCGGAGCAACTCCTACGTTCGTTAGACAATACAAAATCCCGCTCGCAGCATACGCAGCAGTACAAGAGATTATTGATTCCTTATTAGCTAAACGGATAATCAGGGAATGTAACAGTACGTACAGCGCTCCCGTGTGGCCCGTTCTGAAACCAACGGGTAAATGGCGCCTTACCATTGACTATAGACAACTCAACAAACTAGTTCCGTTGTCTCGTTGGCCAATGACACAGCTCGACCAAGAGTTGCCAAAGGTGGCAAACGCCAAGTACTTCTCCACCGTCGACGTGGCAAATGGTTTCTGGACCATGACAGTCGACCCGCGTGACCAACACAAGTTGGCTTTCTCTTTCTCGAACAAGCTCTTCACGTTCAATCGTTGCCCATTCGGGTATGCGAACTCCCCCTCAGAGTTCAACATCTTCCTGTATAAGGCGATGCCAGACGCAGCCTCTAGGGGGACGATAATTTACGTGGACGACGTCATCACCTCAATGAAATGGACCACGTTCTCACCCAACTCGGGACTGCAGGGGCTAAGTTGGCCATCATGAAAGGACAATGGTGCAGGACCAAGGTAAACTACGTTGGGCTTCTGGTGGGTGCTGAGGGCATCCTGCCACAGTCTAACCGAATCCAAGCAGTCAGCAACATCAAAACACCTACAAACCTTCACGAGGTGCGCAGCTTCTTGGGAGTATGTAATTACTCCCGTCAATTCATCGAAAACTACGCCGACTTGTCAAAACCGTTGACTCACCTTCTTCAGAAAGACACCCCATTCGTTTGGGATGTCACTCACAACGAAGCGGTGGCTTCCTTGAAAAACCTGCTTTGCGAGGCACCCTGCCTGGTATACCCCAACAAAGACAAGACATTCTTTTTGGAAGTCGGTTTCTCAGAGCACTGCCTTAGCGCTGGGTTGTACCAAAAATACGACCAAGACAAACGTGTGGTTGCTTACGCGAGCAAAACACTCAACCCCGCCGAACACAAATACTCAGACTGCGAAAAAGCGCTGCTGTCGACAGTCTGGGCGATCAAACACTTCACCAGTTATGTCGGCGGACAAAAGGTGATCATAGAAACATGTCACCAGCCTGTGACTTTTCTGAAAAGCCAACGAATCCGTGAGGGTGCTGTACACAACAGCAGGATAGCGGCTTGGCTCATGACGCTGCAGAGCCATGATGTAGTAATCAACTACGCAAAAGCAAAGAACCTGCCTTTGGGCAGTGCTTTGGCGGTGTGTCAACACTGTGGTGACGATGAAACCGACTCCGGACCACCCCCGCGTGACATCGCTCCGCCATTGCCTTCGAACCATCACTATTTCGAAGAGAACGTGTGTCTCGACATGCCGATGGCATTTGTAGATGGCTGTTCTTACCGCCATCTAGACCACTTGCAAGCTGGGGTGGGATTGGTATGGCACAACGACATTCCGTGCAAACCACTTCAATTTCAGCTTGGCAACAAGACCAGCCAGTTTGCAGAAGTGGCTGGCGTGCTGATCACCCTGCAAACAGCGGTGAAACACGAATTGGCAGAACTGGCGATCTGCACCGACTCTAACTACGCGAGACTCACCTTCTTATGCCATTTGCCGTTTTGGAAACAAAAGCACATGACTACTTCAAGTGGTAAAGAGGTGAAAAACAAAGAGCTCATTCTAGCTTGTGATGATCTCATCACCAAACACGACATACAGGTGTATTGGAAGAAAGTCAAGGGACACTCCAAATCACCTGGTCGTGACAAACTTGGCAACGACCATGCTGACAGCATGGCGAAATCTGGTGCAATTCACGGCACCCCTTGGGTGTTTGCTGCTCGAGACGAAAAACCCACTGAGGAAGCTATGGTGTCTGCGGTAACGCGTAGCCATGTAGCACCACGGAAAACGTCGTCGCACAAACATAATGTGTTGCTAATGCATTCATTCATGAATGGCGACCTGGTAGCAATGCAACACCAAGATGAGTCCCTCGCCACTTTGATGGCATTCCTGTCGGATCCGGTCAACCACCCAGTGTCCGAACTGGCTTTGGCAGGTTCACACGACTTACGTTCGCTGTACGCAACTAAACAGCACCTCACACTTGTAGATGACCTATTGTTGTATGTTTCAGAAACCGACACCGTTCGAAGGTGGGTGGTTCCTAAAACACAGAAGGGGATAATGATAGCTCATGCCCACGACGAGCCATGTGGAGGCCATAGGGGGGTCAAGGCTACATGTGAAACATTGCGACAGGTGGCCCACTGGCCTCACATGGAACAAGACGTGACACGATACGTGAGGGGGTGTCTAGTTTGCTGCCAGTTTCAACCCACCAAGCCACTTCACAGAGCACCCCTGCAACGCAAGGGTGTGTCTTACCCCTGGAGCTCGATCCAGATCGACTGGGTCGGCCCAGTTGCCAGGTCTGCCAGAGGCAACAAGTACCTCCTCACAGTGACTTGCGCATTCACAAAGTGGGTGGAGTGCCTGCCGGCGACCAATGACACAGCGGAAACCACTGCCGTTCTTTTGCTAAACCACGTTTTCAGTCGTTTCGGCCTGCCAGGGGAAACCGTGGACAGCGACAGAGGAACCCACTTTTCGGCAGCTGTAATGACCGAACTGTGGAAGCTCCTGTGAGTCAAAGCTAAACTCCACATCGCGTACCACCCTAGGAGCTCGGGGGGGGTAGAAAGGAGCAACCAATCAATTGTCAGAATCTTGAGGATATATGTGGCAGCCAACCACAAAGATTGGGACCTCAAACTCCCATTGGTACTGATGGCAATCAGAGCCACACGCAACAGGTCTACGGGAATGACACCCTTTGAGATGATGACGGGCCGGCAAATGACCCTTCCACTGCATCTCCTGTACCAACCGGGAGATGTCGCCGCAGCCACCGCCTACACGGCTCATCAATACGTGACCGACTTGCGGAACCATCTCCAGACTATCTTTGCGTACGCTCAAGGACAATTGGAAAGAAGTGCAGAAGGTGACAAGACCTATTACGACAAAAAAAGCCTCACACCAGGTGTTCGAGGTCGGAGATAAGGTGTGGTACTACATATACACCAAACCCGCGGGCGTCGCAACAAAGTTCCTGCCCCACTGGACGGGGCCACACGAGATTGTGGTGAAGCTATCACCTGTAGCTTACCAGATCAAAATCAGCAAAGGTCGACAAAACGCCACATTAAAGTGGGTCCACCGGAACCAAATCAAGTTGTACACTCCCCCCATGGGAATAGAAGGGGTGCTAGCCAGCACCGAATAGATAAAAACCCTAGCAAAAAACCAGAGGTACTAAGAAAATTCTTAAGTACCCTCAGCTGATCCCTTCCAGGAGACCAGTACGTTGCACCTACTATCTTTTATTATCTTCCCAGCTACCAGATATACATCTGTTGTCACTAGTGATATCGTCCTGCGCTGTACTGATTAAAAATAAGAAAAACAGAAAAATAGTTGTCAAAACAATTTTTGTTTACGAATACAAATAACTGAAAATATCCAACGATCTCCGATTATGCGTTTCTGTAGGATGGAGTTCCTTTGGATGATCCTGACACTCTGCGCCCTGGTCAAAAGCAACCCAGCAGACGTAATCACGAACGGACCCCCTACGGGAATCGTTCTCCGCGACGATCCAGGACTCCTCATAACTAACTGCAGAGTACACACGCAGAGGGTATATGTCCGCCTAGATGCAGAGAATGTGTACCGCCAACACATTCCACCTGCGGCACATTTGAGTTGGGCCGGGGCTGACTGGACCAGCCAGGCAATTAAGCACGCCCAGCTAGACACTGCCCATATGTTGGCCCAACTCCAAAAGTTCACAGTAACCCAGTCAGAACTAGCTGAGCCCAGGCAAGAAAAACGATTCGTCGGGGCGCTACTATCGATAGGGGCAGCCGTAGGGTCACTATTTGCCCTAGGTACCACTGCCGTCAACGCAGTCAGTCTAGCCACAGTCAAGAGGAATGTTAGGGAGATTACTGAAGAGATGCCACTTATCCAGCAGCAGATGAAGGCACAGGCCCTTAGGTTGCAACATGTGGGAAAGTCTCTCCAGGACACTATTCTGGTGGTCAACACACACGCTACTCTCCTGAACAAAACTATCCTGTCTGTAGGAAAGCTAGCAGAGGTCATGAACCATGACTATGCCCATGTCCAATTGGTTCGATTGTTACTGGAGGATTTTCTCCGTGAAGTTAGCTCTTCTATGGACCACTTGGCCATGAATAGAATCCCCTCATATTTAGTGCCCCTCTCAATGGTGCACGACATATTGACCTTAGCTACTTCAACCACACTAAGGCCGTTACAATCACATTTGGCCTATAGTCTGGGGTCGGCCATCCCAATACACGTTGATGTTGATCGTAATGAAGTGGGTTTTCTACTGACGCTGCCGGTTGTTGAACTGGAGAATATCTATAGATTGAAAACGGTTCTCAATGTAGGATTTTGGCGCGACAGTACCCACGTAAAGATTGCCACGCCCCCAGTTGTAGCTTACCAGGAAAACAACCCAGATTTCTATCTCACCCCTAACCTGCTAATGTGTACTCTAACCAAAGATGTCCACTACCTTTGTCCTAGCAAACCATTTGTCAGGGATAACACTGAGCGTCTTTGTGGTATTAAAGCTATCACCAGCGAAGAACGCTGTAGAGCCAAACTAACAGCCAGGGATGGGGCCACCACCACACAAGTGGAGGTGGTAGGGAACCGATGGTTGGTCAACACACCGTTCGCGTCCGCCACTATGACTTACGAACGCCATGACTCCATCACCCAATTGAACCTCCCCAACCAGACTGTTTTTGTTACGGTACCAGAGGGGGCGATTATTCACGTAGACGACCTCGCTCTATACCACCTTCCCGACGACCGGATAGACACAGAGATTGAAATGCCGGACGCTTTTGCTAAACGTTCCCTTGAGTTACCACAAGCCATTCAATACCAAATCCGGTACGAGGGACCCATGACTGTTGATCTTAGCGTACTGGATGAGGCACTGTTAGTCGACCCGACTGACTACAGACCAAAAGATTGGTCTGTCGCCCGCTCTTGGACGGTGCCGGACAGTATCCTGACTGTTACCATGATCCTTGGTCTCATTTCCCTTGGCGTGTGCACCTACTACGTACACAGGCGCACACGTGCAATGGAAGACCTAATGAGGTCTTATACTAGGATCACCCGTGGGACGGAAGCGATCCCGATTTTTGGAAAGTTGGCAATGGATCCGGAAACCCTCTTACAGGGCCCAGTCCCAGCCTCCTCTCCCGAACTCGCTAGGTCAGCCCAGTAATGTCCCTAATGTAAGCTTTGGCCTTCAGGGGCCAAGTTCTTCCAAGTGCCTTAACTACCCACCTGCAAGTAGGATCACCCTAGACATGACATTAGAGACAATGCCATGATAGAGCTATTTAGCCAAGACCTTGGACATGTATAGAACATAGTCCATATTAGATGATTAAGGTGTGGTAGACATATTTTGTATACTTCTATGTTTTTATTCAAATTTTTCATTTCATTACCTTTGACACTTAGGAAGCCTTAGAGCCAAGACGCCGCTCGTTTGGGGAGGAAATGTAATGATGTATTGCCTGAGTGTTGTGCGTTATTAACGTCTGCCAAGTTACTGCCTAGGTCCACTAACCGGGAGAACCGGACGACGGGCCGGAACACAGAGCCACTGCCAGACCTCCTTGGTCCATTCTGGTGGTGATCCACAGCTTGCGGAAAGCCTACCAGGGGGAACCACCAAAGGGGGGGGGGGGGGGGCTGCTCTGATGATCCACAGACCAGGACATCCGATGGTCATTCTTATGGTGGGTTGCAACATGCAGAATCATTCCAAGTTGAACCTACCAGAGGGGGACTGTCATGACTGTCCTGATCAGGTCAGGGTACAGGAGACCACCACCCTACAGATTATCTCCCAAACCCCCAACAGAGGAGGAGAGATCTAGGGGTCTGAAGATGTGGGGGTTTATGACACCTCACGCCCATAATAAACCTTAGGCCACAGAGAAATTCCTTTATCCTAACAATGGAGAACTGGCCTCAGAACATTAAACATGCAATAAAGGGACTTTGGAACAATGGTTTCCGTCAGCCACAATGGTGGTCATGACGAGAGGTGGAATATTAAAATGTATGTAACTTTTGTATTGTTTTTAAAGGTTAAGAGATGACGTTATTATGAAAACATTGTACCTTTAAGAGTTTTCCCAGTATATGCCTGATGTTTATACATTGTACGTTGTGTAGAAAATATCCAAATCAAACAGAATGTTTTGGTAAAGATGAAATGTGAAGTTAGTGTCTAAAATGGGATTTTTAGTAGAATCTAAGCCTTGCCCCCTTTTACTTGGTCCGCCCAGAGAATTGCCCTAAAGGCGGTTACACCCACTTCTGACCCGAGGGTATAAGACAGGAGAGTGAAGAATTAACATAGGAGACTAATTGACCCCAAGCTGCAGCTAAGGTCTAACAAAGTCGACGAACCCCAAAACGAAACACAAGGTTGAAGACAAAGAAATCTTTTTCTACACGAGCTACGGAGTAGCTGTGTCTAAGCGGGTGAATTCGAGCCGAACCACCCAGCCTCCACTCTCCATTGAATCGTGGTATCGACACCGTTCGGGCCGAAGCTGTGAGCTCTGAGCTACAGAGCTGTCTGTCCTCAGAAGACCCCTTTCAGATCAAGGGTGAGGGATCAGACCACTTAGCCAAGAAAGGACACTGACATCGTGAGGACAACAAGAGAGTTGCGCCGGAGAAGTGCGTCATTTAGAAGCCTAAACGACCCACGCGGAGCTTCCCACTTGAGACCTCCAACACGTAATTACATCATTATATTCTGACCCATAAGAGCGGCAGTTCGGGGCAAGGCTAATTTTAAATAAGCATGGCTGACAAATGAACCCAAATGTATATTTCTCTCGTGTACTTCCTTTATTTCTCTCTCTTTAAAATCCCCATTTTGGGTAACAAGCGCCATAGTGTGTTGGCCCGTTATACTAAGTCCTAATCAATAGCTAGACTGTGTTTTGTGTATGTGTATTTTTATCATCATTTTAGCTTGCTAGTAAATAAATAATCAACTAAGATTGGTGTGGTAAATTCAGTGGTAAAGCCCGGGTCCGTGCAGATTCCCGGATTATGCGACGTTCAGATTATGAGACTGTAGAGGAAATTGATTAATTTGGCGACTGTTGTAAAATCGATATTCTGATATCCTTTGAGTTAATTTGGGAAATAGAAACTCAATCAAAACAATGTTCCCATGGTGCCCCAGGTTAATGAGTTAATAATTGCTTGATTCATTGCTTAATTCATTTAATCACGCAATTATAAACCGTTAATCATTCGATGAGCAACAGTCATCACATTAACTAATACAACGTCACGACACCATTCACCATTGGAATGATTCAAGTTCAACGGTCAAGTGTGCCCTTTTCCCACGATCTAAGGGCGCTCTCTGGTTGACTTTTAACTTTTGGATTAGAATAATTTTCATTTATATTTTTAAGGTTAATCACAGTACAATGATTTTGAGAGACAAAGATGATAT
This sequence comes from Salmo trutta, assembly GCF_901001165.1. Taxonomy (NCBI): domain Eukaryota; kingdom Metazoa; phylum Chordata; class Actinopteri; order Salmoniformes; family Salmonidae; genus Salmo; species Salmo trutta. The sequence goes on along the minus strand of NC_042993.1, from coordinate 13,279,327 downwards.
TATAATGTATGTATATTTTTGTGTGTTTTTCTGCAGGATTTTGGAAATTCTCCCTTGACCCAATTTTTATATCAGGTGATCCCACATGGGGTCGTGACCCCTAGTTTGGAAACCACTGACCTAGCTCGAACAGCCACTAGTGACCTGTTCTAGTGGTCTAGTGGTAGCTGCTTCACACATGTCGAGGCAGCCTGGTCTCAGAGACTAGATGTAATATAGTAAAATTTAAATCCGGGCCACCCAAATTAGTATATGCTACGTTTGGTATGGCTACAAAAGACAGATGATTACTTTAAGGCAAAAACAAAAGTATTTTGGTTGGTCGGGATGGGTGGGCATATAATAGGAATGTATAGCAACCCAAAGGTTGCGAGTTAGAATCTCATCCCGGACAACTTTTGCATTTTAGCTAATTAGCAACTTTTCAGGTACTTACTACTTTTCAGCTACTTTACACCAACTTAGCTTGTTAGCTAACCCTTCCCATAACCCTAACCCTTTTAGCTAACCCTTCCCCTAAACCCTAACCTTAACGCTTTAGCTAACCCTTCCCCTAAACCCTAACCGTAACCCTTTTAGCTAAACTTAACCCTAACGCTAACCCCTAGCCTAGCTAACATTATCCAGCTAGCTAACATTAGCCACATAGCTAGAATTCATAACATATCATACGTTTGACAAATTTGTACCATATTGTACATTTACAAATTCGTAACATATTGTACGTTTGCAAATCTGTAACATATGATAGGAATTGTAATTCGTAACATATCATACGGAATTGGTGATGGACATCCACAAATTAATACATACCATATGAAACGTAACATATAATAAATGAAGTGTCACAGATTTACGTACAGAATAATATGAAATGATCTGAGACCACGTTGGTCGAGGGGATTCCCTCAAATTAAGGAACATGAAGACATCTCTGTTCCTAGCCTCAAGCATAGTGTGCAGTGAAGAATTTGAAAACAAAACTAGTTTTCTAGAAAATCAGCTGTCCTCGTTGTCATTGGTATTTTATATAATCCACCTAGTTAATTGAGTCTTTACCGACCTGTGAGACTGCAAAATGAATGTTAGTAGCATACAGGTGCATAGGATAATGCAGCCTATGTGCAGATGAAACAAATTAAGATGACAAATATAAACCGTTATCATGTTCACCTTTATTGGGGATTCTTGCTGTTGTAATTAGTTAGCCAGTTATTGCCCTGCAGTTTAGGTTACCGGTAAACTCATATCACATCATTATAGCTAGATGATACCCACGCTAGTATCTATCCATCTTTAAATTAAATCTTAAATCTTTTTAAATAAGGTATGCTATTATTTTTTAATTCAATTTGCAGGCTCTGATTGCTCTCAGTGATGATATTTCTAAGATAAAGCTACCGTAATTTCCGGACTATAAGCCGCAACTTTTTTCCCACTCTTTGAACCTCGCGGCTTAAACAATGACGCGGCTAATATATGGATTTTTCCTGCTTTCACTTTTTTTTCCAAAAAAACACATTCTGTGACGTGCTCAGTTTTTTGGCGGCATGAAGCTTTCATTATAAAAATGAAATTGCCGAACAGGTTAAGGTCAAATAACTTTTTTGTTTACTGTTTAGATTAATTTGAGCGCGCTCAAACTTCCCATCATTCTGATTACGGTAGTCATTTTGTCACCCTGATTCCTGGGGGTACAACAAAGTATTTGCAGCCACTCGACATCAGTGTAAATCGTGCATTTAAGGTGGCGCTCCGTGTTCAGTGGGAGGCTTGGATGACAAGTGGGGAGAAATCCTTCACTAAAACGGGCCGCATGCGAAGAGCAACTTATGGTCAAGTCTGCCAGTGGGTCCTGACAGCGTGGAGCATTGTCAAAAAATCCACTATCTTCAACGGGTTTCGAAAGGCTGGACTGCTGCGTGTTGAAGAGGGCTCAGCGGGGGATTTGCCTCCGGATGAAAGTGACGAGAGCGACAATGAAAACGATCCAATATCGGATGAAGCAATTCTGAGGCTATTCAACTCCGAATGGTTCAGTGGTTCAGTGGTTTCAGTGCACAGGAGGAGGAAGATAGTAACCAATGACTTTCTTGGTAGGCTACTGTTTACTGCTATTTTTTTATTTTTTGTTACAAGCCGTGTTTCGATAAAGCCTATTTATTTTTGTTATAAGCCATGTTTCGTTAAAGCCTATTTATTTTTGTTACAAGCCGTGTTTCGTTAAAGCTTATTTATTTTTGTTACAAGCCGTGTTTCGTTAAAGCCTGTGTAAAGTTCATTTGTTTCAATGTACCGGTAGGCACCTGGGGCTTATAGACATGTGCGGCTTATTTATGTTCAAAATAATATATTTTTTTAAATTCAGTGGGTGCGGCTTATATTCAGGTGCGCTTAATAGTCCGGAAATTACGGTTACAAGTTACAAAACCCAAAGTCTGGATACAGGTGACTGCCGAAATAAAGGAAACATCAATATTAAAATGTCTTATGGGGTTGGGCCACCACGCAGACTGGTCTCATAGACTAGACGTAACATAGTAAAAGTAAATCTGAGACACTGAAATTATACTGAACAAAAATATAAATGCAACATGCAACAATTTCAAAGATTGTACTGAGTTACAGTTCATATAAGGAAATAATTTAATTGAAATAAATTAATTAGGCCCTAATCTATGGATTTCACATGACTGGGAATACAGATATGCATCTGTTGGTCACAGAAACCTTAAAAAATAGGTAGGGACGTGGCTCAGAAAACTCCTCATGTCTGGTGTGACCACCATTTTCCTCATGCAGTGCGACACATTTCCTTCGCATAAAGTTGATCAGGCTGTTGATTGTGGCCTGTGGAATGTTGTTCCACTCCTCTCCAATGGCTGTGCGAGGTTGTTGGATATTGACAGGAACTGGAACACGCTGTCGTACACCTCGATCCAGAGCATCCCAAAAATGCTCACTGGGTGATGTGTGGTGAGTATGCTGGTCATGGAAGAACTGGGATAGCTTCCAGGATCTCGTCACGGTATCTCTGTGTATTCAAATTGCCATCGATAAAATGCAATTGTGTTCATTGTCCGGAGCTTATGCCTGACCATACCATAACCCCACCTCCATCATGGGGCACTCTGTTCACAACGTTGACATCAGCAAACTGCTCGCCCACATAACGTCATAAACTAAGTCTGCGGATGTGAGGCCAGTTGGACGTACTGCCAAATTCTCTAAAACAATGTTATGGTAAAAACATTTCCACTGCATTTCAGCCCTGCCACAAAAGGACCAGCTGACATCATGTCAGTGATTCTCTCGTTAACACAGGTGTGAGTGTTGACATGGACAAGGCTGGAGATCACTCTGTCATGCTGATTGAGTTTGAATAACAGACTGGAAGCTTCAAAAGGAGGGTGGTGCTTGGAATCATTGTTCTTCCTTTGTCAACCATGGTTACCTACAAGGAAACATGGGCCATCATCATTGCTTTGCACAAAAAGGGCTTCACAGGCAAGGATATTGCTGCCAGTAAGATTGCACCTAAATCAACCATTTATCGGATCATCAAGAACTTCAAGGAGAGCGGTTCAATTGTTGTGAAGAAGGCTTCAGGGCGCCCAAGAAAGTCCAGCAAGCGCCAGGACCGTCTCCTAAAGTTGATTCAGCTGCGGGATCGGGGCACCACCAGTACAGAGCTTGCTCAGGAATGGCAGCAGGCAGGTGTGAGTGCATCTGCACACACAGTGAGGCGAAGACTTTTAGAGGATGGCCGGGTGTCAAGAAGGGCAGCAAAGAAGCCACTTCTCTCCAGGAAAAACATCAGGGACAGACTGATATTCTGCAAAAGGTACAGGGATTGGTCTGCTGAGGACTGGGGTAAAGTCATTTTCTATGATGAATCCCCTTTCCAATTGTTTGGGGCATCTGGAAAAAAGCTTGTCTGGAGAAGACAAGGTGAGCGCTACCATCAGTCCTGTGTCATGCCAACAGTAAAGCATCCTGAGATCATTCATGTGTGGGGTTGCTTCTCAGCCAAGGGAGTGGGCTCACTCACAATTTTGCCTAAGAACACAGCCATGATTAAAGAATGGTACCAACACATCCTCCGAGAGCAACCTCTCCCAACCATCCAGGAACAGTTTAGTGACGAACAATGCCTTTTCCAGCATGATGGAGCAGCTTGCCATAAGGCAAAAGTGATAACTAAGTGGCTCGGGGAACAAAACATCGATATTCTGGGTCCATGACCAGGAAACTCCCCAGACCTTAATCCCATTGAGAACTTGTAGACAATCCTCAAGAGGCGGGTGGACAAACAAAAACCCAGAAATTTGGACAAACTCCAAGCATTGATTATACAAGAATGGGCTGCCATCAGTCAGGATGTGGCCCAGAAGTTAATTGACAGCATGCCAGGGCAGATTGCAGAGGTCTTGAAAAAGAAGGGTCAACACTGCAAATATTGACTCTTTGCATCAACTTCATGTAATTGTCAATAAAAGCCTTTGACACTTATGAAATGCTTGTAATTATAATTATACAGTATTCCATAGTAACATCTGACAAGAATATCTAAAGACACTGAGGCAGCAGACTTTGTGAAAATTATTATTTGTGTCATTCTCAAAACTTTTGGCCACGACTGTAATTCTTAACTTGACCATGCTTAAAGTGATATTAAGTGTCTGATTTGTTATTGTTCCCCATCTATCAATCATTTCCCTTCTTTATGAGGCTTTGGAAAAGCTCCCTGGTCTTTGTAGTTGAATTTGTGCTTTGAATTCAATATGTGACTAAGGGACCTTATAGATGTTGTATGTAAGGGGAACTGGTGAGTCCATATAACTTCTTATTTGATTTAGTAAACCAAATGTTACTCCTGAACTAATTTTCCTAAACAAATGTGGTGAATACTTATGCAGCAAATATACTGAACAAAAATACAACACAACATGTGAAGTGTTGGTCCCATGTTTCTTGAGCTGTAATAAAAGATCCCTGAATTTTTCCATAAGCACAAAAAGCAAATTTGTTTACATCCCTATTAGTAAACATTTCTCCTTTGTCAAGATAATCCATTCAGGTGTTGACAGGTAATCCATTCAGGTCCTGACAGGTGTTGCAACCTAGACATGTGAAATTCATAGATTAGGGCCTCATTAATTCCTTTCAATTGACTGATTTTCTTATATGAACTGTAACTCACTACAATCATTGAAACGGTTGCATGTTGCGTTTATATTTTGGTTCAGTATGTACTTTTGTTATTTAGGTTATTCTCATTTGTACAAATTTGTTGAATTTTCTTTTCACTTTGACATTATGGAATATTTTGTGTAGATCAATGAAAAAATATTGAAATTAAATCTATTTCAATCCCACTTTGTAACGCAACAAAATTGGAAAAAATCCAAGGTGGGTGAATACTTACGATACCCACTGTAAGGATTACTTTTCTGATAAGATTTGCATGATGGGACAAGGGAATTACCATAACTGTCTGCACTAAGCACCACACCCACACTCTCTCACTATCGCTGTCACACATTTTAGATGGTAAGAGCTGCTCTAACTTCACCATGTGGAGAGACGTAGACTTGCAAGTTGTTGCAACAAGACATGCTCGACTAACCTTGAGCCACCCACAGAAGGTACATATACAAATACAACACACCTACTCCTCCATCCCCACCTTAAGTATAATCGTTTTGTGAATCCATACATTGACCCACCAGGAAAAGGTTGCTAATAGGAACTTTTCATTTTATGAGAGGAATTTGCATTGTCACTTAGATAAAGAATAAAATACAACCCTGGTGATAGCAGTTCAAAAAGGTGCCCTCTGACACGTCACCCTCAGAGCTATACTGTGAACCCATACATGCATATTAATAATTTGCCCTTTACTTATATTGATGACAGGGATGAGGCCAGCCTGTGCCCACCATTTCAACGTGTCAAAGAAACTAAGCAAGAGGAGTGTTTTGTTTGTGAGCTGCAGTGCCATGTATGCCTAGTGTTGATTATAAGTATGTTGGCAGCTCTGTAATGCATTTCACATACTCACCTCTCCCCTTAAACTATGCAAACACGCCCATGACATGATGTGTATTTAAGACAAATAAATCCTCACCTCACCCCTCTCGTCACACCCCCAAAATCCTCATAAGGGTCCATAGTCAATTATTTTTCAGACCTCTGTCACCCTATTCTTGATTGGGCTGACAGTAAATAAAGATTGTTTTCTTTGTTAACTGGGATGTGGCTCTCATATCCTGTTTCAATATCAATGTTTCTGTAATGGTATCCATGGTTGGCTTTGTTTGTGTAAGCTCTCCTCGCTCGTCTCCTATTGACATAGACTTAAATCATGTTCTGTTGACATACACTTAAAACATCCATGTATAAGTGATGAGCACTTCTTCTAATCCATGTTTAAATAATGCCATAAAACAAAAAATTAAAAACATACGATATTTTGAATCATTTGAAAGTACATTGTTATTTTATATGGTCCCAATTTGTATTTCATTTATATTTTACCTTTATTTATCCGGCCAAGACAATTAAGAACAAATGATTATTTACATCACTACACAGTGATGCTAAAAACTATATAATAATTACATGGTTTACATGCCTTATAAGAGGTATAATAGTTGATAGTACTATGTAACAACTACCCACACTAGTTACACTACGCTGCTATATTAACATTATGTGATACTTAATATAGAGTGGGACCTTTTTAAAAGTTATATTCTATTGCAAATAAAACATTTAAAAATCTGGTCAGTGGGCCATAGTAAATGAGTCTATGAAAAATACAAAATCTAAAAGTGACAAACCTGGTTAAATAAATCAATTAAATTGTTTTATTTTATATATGTTGAGGTAGATTGAGGTAAAATTGTATGAAACAGATGTTTGTTTCCAATTTCTTTTAAAAGTATTGTTTATAAGGAAAAATCCTGTAACTGAGATGCTAGGAGTCGAGAAGCAGGTGCAGGTGAAACATTTAATAAAATAACAAACATGAAACGAGACAGCATAACAGTGGCAATAAGGCATGAACAATATCAACTGAGGAAGGAACTTAAGGGAGTGACAGATACAGGGGAGGTAATCAGGAATGCAATGGAGTCCAGGTGAGTATCCTAATGATCTGCAGGTGCGCGTAATGATGGATGCCAGGTGTACGTAATGAAGGATCATTTAAGTCATTTAGCAGGATCCCAGGACCAGTGGTTAGTATACTGGCGATGTTGAACGCCGGAGGGGAGGAGCGGGAGTAGACGTGACAGTACACCCCCTCTGACGCGCGGCTCCCGCCGCAGGACGTCACCTGCCGCAGGACGTCACCTGCCGATGGGACAACCCCGTGGATGAGGAGCGGGCCGGTTTGGGCGGCGAAGGTGGTTATCACGGATAATGTTGTGTTCCAGATTGTCCTCCACCGCAACCCAACACCGCTCCTCTGGGCCATACCCCTCCCAGTCCACCAGGTACTAGAGCAGACCCCCATGATGCCGGGAGTCCAGTAGGGATCTGACAGCATATGCTGGATTCCCCTCGATGTTCGGGGGGGGGGGGGGGCGTCGTGGGGGACAGCATCAGCTAGTGGACAAGGAACCACCAGCCTGAGAAGGGAGACATGAAAAGAAGGTGAGAATCAATTGTGACTGGGAAGCTGTAACCTATACGTCACCTCGTTGACCCTCCGGAGAACCTTGAACGGCCCCACAAACTGGGGACTCAGTTTTTTGCAGGGCAGGAAGAGTGGGAGGTTTATGGTAGAAAGCCAGATATGATCTCCAGGGTGTAACACAGGGGTCACATTCTACGGTGGCGGTCTGCCTGCTCCTTTTGCCGGTGTACGGAATGCTGGAGTCTCACGTGAGCGTCGCTCCACACCTCTTCTGCGCGCTGGAACCACTCATCCACTGCAGGAGCTTCTGAACACACTGGATGGGGGTCAACCCAGTGGAGGAGTGATGTAGCGAGTTCTGGGCGCACTCTGCCCATGGAAGGAATTGTGCCCACTCTCCCTGCCGGTCCAGCTCAAGGTTCATCCTCTTCACCTGCCCATTGGACTGAGGCCGGTACCCGGAAGTGAGGCTGACCGTTACCCCGAGCTTCTCCATAAAGGCCTTCCATACCCGTGATGTGAATTTGGGGGCACGGTCGGAAACGTGTCCTCCGGAAGGCCATAATGCTGGAAGACCTGCCTGAAGAGTGCCTCAGTGACCTGGATAGCAGTAGAGAGACCAGAAAGAGGGATTCATCGACAAGACTTTAAAAATCTATCTGCAACCCCCACAATGGTGGTGAAACCGTTAGAGGAGGGGAGATCAGTTACAAAGTCAATGGATAGATGTGACCAGGGTCGCTGAGGCACGGGAAGGGGGAGGAGCTTCCCCGCAGGAGCGTTCTGGGGGATTTGGTTTCGGCACATACGGAACATGTGTTGATGTAGCGAGTGACATCCTGCGTTAATGTGGGCCACCAGTATTTCCCAGAGATTGATTGGGTAGTGTGAGAAATACCTGGATGTCCAGTGACGACAGCTGAGTGCACCCAGGTCAGCAGCCGGTCCCTTATCTCTGTGGGAATGTAAATACGCTAGAGAAGACAGTTAGTGGGCGGGGGCTCCCTCTCCAGAGCCTGGCAGATGTCCACATCTACATCCCAGACCACAGGAGCTACGTCTCAGGAGGATGGGATTATAGGCGCGTTCTGAACCTTCTCCCGAATCGTAGAGATGGGACAGGGCATCGGCCTTGGTGTTCTTTGAACCTGGGCGATAGGTCAGGATGAAGTCCAACCTTATGAAGAAAACCTAGCTTGGCGCGGATTCAGCCTCCTCACTGTCAGTATGTACTCCAGGTTCCGATGGTCGGTGAGAATGACGAATGGCTCCTTAGCGCCCTCCAGCTATTGTTTCCACTCCTCCTGGTATACCCCCGGGATGTTGAGCTGAAGGGCAACCACAGGCCTCTCAACCGTCGTGGAACCACAGGGGACAGGGAATCAGGTCCTCCGGAATTCAGGTGACCAATCTGTAATTTTCATCCTCGACCATGAGATGGTAGGGTTATGTCGTTGAAGCCAGGGAAGCCGAGGATGATCTTGCGGACTGGTGCACTGGTAATGAAGAAGGGGATGTTCTCCTGATGAGTGGACTCCACAGTGACAGTGAGTGGTTGTGTGATGTGGGTGATGGTTCCGGATCCTAAGGGCCGACTATCAAGGGCTTGAACCGGAAAAGGAGAGGTGAGCGGAAGGGCTAGGCCCCTTTTTTCTCCACTTCCTGTCTGAATGACGTGTCCAAAGTAAACTGCCTGTAGCTCAGGCCCTGAAGCCAGGATTTGCACGTACCATTGGAAAGAAAACACTTTGAAGTTTGTAGAAATGTTAAAGTAATGTAGGAGAATATAACACAATAGATATGGTAGGAGAAAATCCAAAGATAAACCAACCAGAATGGTTTTTTTGGAGCGACCATCCTCTTAAAAATGCAAGAGAAAGGTCATATTGAAAATCAGCTCCCTGGATGAAATTCCTATGGCTTCCACAGGGTGTCAGCAGTCTATGTTCAAGGTTTCAGACTAGTAACTTCAAAAACGAATAAGAAATATCAGTTTTAGTAGAGGGACACAGTCTTGGAAATTCATGTTTGCACGCGCCATGAAGACATTACGCACCATATTTCTTTCTGTGTGACCCCTACCTCCATGGGTTTAGGCTCTGATTCCGAGTGTTCACTGAGGGAGGGAGAGAAGCAATGAGAGTACCTGCGCTCCCGAAGTAGGTTAGCCAGATGGATAGCAATTGTAATGAGTGCGTCCAAGGTGAGGTTGAGGAGAAAAAGGGCTGTGAGACACAGGTTTAATTCTGGACACATGAAAAGTGGGATGTATACGGAGGGTACGTGGCAACAGAAGACGAACAGCAGAGGGGCTAATGACCTTGGAGATGGGGAAAGGGTCGATAAACCGGGGGGAGTGTTTGCGGGGCAGATCCCGGGTGGACAGCCATACCTTCTGCCCAAGACGATCCCGGGGTCCGGTGGCGATCAGCTTGTCATCGATACCTGAAGGTGGTCTTGAGAAGGGCCGACCGGGCTCTCTTCCAGGTACAACGACAGCGGCGTGGCAGAGCAAGGAAGGGTGTTGTGGGTGTATTCGACCCACACTAGTTGCTAGCTCCAGGTGGTGGGGTTGCCGGAGACCAGACAGAGCAGAGTTGTCTCCAAGTCTTGGTTGGCTCGCTCCGACTTGACGCTGGACTGGGGTGGAAACCGGAGGACAGGCTGGCCGACAACCCAATGAGTGAGCAGAACGCCTTCCAGAAGGGTAGCTTGGGGAGAGGAATGAAGTGGGCGGCTTTGGAAAACCGATCCACTAAGGTCAGGATGGTGGTTTTGCCATCAGACAGGGGAGACATGTGACAAAGTCCAGGGATATGTGAGACCAGGGATGGTGAGGGACAGGTAGAAGTTGAAGGAGACCGGCCGAAGCTTGCCGAGGAGTCTTGTTCTGTGCACAGATTGTGCATGCGGCGACAAATGCGGAGATGTAAGGAACCACGGTAGGCACCAAAAGGGTTGTCGCACAAAGGCAAGGGTCCGACGGGAGCCCGGGTAGAAAGCAAGCCTGGAGGAGTGGGCCCACTCCAGGAACGAGGAGTGGTCCGTGTCAGGAACAAACATCCGGTTATCTGGGCACCCACCAGGGTTCGGCTGGGAACGCTGGCCTCACGAACCTGCTTCCCTATTCCCCAGCTGAGTGCTGTCTTCCGGCACGAGCTGGGAAGCATGGTCTCGGTTTCCGGGGTTGTAGCCTTGGGGCTACAGCGGCGTGACAGCGCATCCTGCTTGACATTCTTGGATCCTGGCCGGTATGAGAGGGAGAAGTTGAACCAAGTAAACAGCACGGCCCACCTAGCTTGCCTGGAATTGAGGCGCTTGGCGGTGCCGAGATATTCCAGGTTCTTGTGGTCGGTCCACACAATGAACAGATGTTCCGCCCCCTTCAGCCAGTGCCTCCACTCCTCCAACGCCATCTTCACCACGAGAAGCTCACAATTCCCCACATTGTAGGTCCTCTCCATGGCGTTGAAGCGGTGGGAGAAGAAGCCGCAGGGATGTAACTTGAGGTCCAGGCCAGACTGTTGGGACAGGACAGCCCCCACACCGACATCCAAAGCGGAAGTGATGGAATTTGCACTTCTCTGCTTTTACAAAAAGCTGGTTCTCCAGGAGGCGTTGGAGAACCTGTTGGACGTAAAGCATGTGTTCTTGGGTGGAGCGGGAGAAGATGAGGATGTCATCGAGGTAGACAAAGACGAACCGGTTCAACATGTTGCGGAAAACATCATTAACCAGAGCCTGGAACATAGCAGGGGCCTGGGTAAGGCAAAATGGCATGACCAGATACTCGTAGTGACCGCTGGCCGTGTTGAAGTCTTCCACTCGTCCCCTTCCCGTATCTGCACCAGGTGGTAGGCGTTCCGTAGGTCCAGCTTGGAGAACACGTTGGCCCCCTGGAGCGGCTCGAAGGCCAAGGAGATGAGGGGTAGCGGGTAGCGGTTCTTCACCGTGATGTCGTTGACAACCCTGCACCGGGGAGGCAGAAGGGGAGGCAGAAGGACGGATGAACCCTGCATCTAGGGAGTCCTCAATGTAGGTCTCCATAGCCTTTGTCTCCGGACACGACAGAGAGTACAGTCATCCCCGGGGCTGAGTGGTGCCTGGGAGAAGGTCAATCCCACAGCCATATGGTCGGTGCGATGGAAGCGAAGTGGCCAGGGCCTTTCTGAACACCTCCCGGAGGTCCTGGTACACCGCAGGAATGGCGGAGAGGTCCGGGGCAGGCTGCGCTGACTTCAGGCAATGGGCGTGGCAGAATGGGCTCCAGCCCATGATGGCACCAGCAGACCAGTCAATGAGGGGATTGGGTTGCTGGAGCCAGGAGAATCCCAATACCACGGGAACCTGAGGAAACTTAATGAGCAGGAATTGGATAGTTTCACTGTGGTTCCCTGACACAAGTAGGTTGATGGGGGTGGTATTGTGGCCTGTAGAGTGCCCGTCCAGTGCTCTAACGTCCATGGAAATGGAGAGGGCAGCGTGGGGATGCCCAGCTCGGATGCCAGGGTAGAGTCCAAAAAACTCTCATCGGCCCCAGAGTCGATGAGTACCCGGAGAGATTTCGACTGGTTCCCCCACAGCAGGATGGCATGGAAAGGGCTGCGAGTAAGGGGAGAGGAAAAGTTCTCCATAAGGCCCACCAGAGTACTCGCTCCTTCTTGATGAGTGTGTTTTTTTAATGGGCAGGTAGCTACGAAATGTCCCGTAGCTCCACAATATGGACAGCTCTGTGTGTTGAGTCGGTGTATGCGCTCAGCCGGAGTCAATCTCGCCCTGCCCAGGTGCCTAGACTCCGAAAGAGTGATTCTCGGTGATTCCCGAGAGAACTCAGGTGACGTTGGGTTCACTCAGACATGTAGAATTTGGGGCTCTCCGGGATTCTTCGGTGGCGAGGTGGGAATCGAGGGTGACAGGTCACAGGATGGTCAAGGCTATGAGGGAGTCAAGGTGCATGGGCAGCTCCCGGGCTGCAAGCTCATCTTTGACCACCTCCGATAATCCGTGAAGGAACATGTCGAACAATGCTTGCGGGTTCCAGGCACTCTCAGCCGCCAATGTGCGAAAATCCAATGCATAGTCTGCCACACTACAAGACTCTTGACATAGCTGGAGCAGCTTACGAGCAGCCTCTCTCCTGGACAATGGAGAATCAAAAACCTTCCGAAACTCCTCTAGACTGTTGCTCCTACACCACCATAGCCCAAGTGAGTGCGCTCCCAGACGTTAGCGATATGATGGACGCTATCCTCGAGTGGTCCGAGGGGAACGAGGAAAGGCTGCAGTTCGAAAACGAGGGAGCACTGGGAGAGAAAATCAAGGGGAAAACGCTGGTAGGTTTCACGAAACAAAACAAACTGGCAACAAACAAACACAGGTATAAATACACTGGGGATAACAGGGAAGATGGGTGACCCCTGCAGGGGAGTGGAGACAAAGTCAGGTGAAACAGATCAGGGTGTGTGCGACAAAAGTAGACGCTGTGAGTCGAGAAGCAGGTGCAGGTGAAACATTTAATAAAACAAGAAACATGAAATGAGACAGCATAACTGTGGCGATAAGGCATGAACACAGGAACAATGCCAGGTAATGGAGACCAGGTGAGTATCCTAATGATCTGCAGGTGCACATAAGGATGGATGCCAGGTGTGCGTAATGACGGATGCCAGGACCAGTGGTTAGTATACTGGCAACTTCAAACGCCGGAGGGGAGGAGTGGGAGTAGACGTGACAAAGCCTATGTAAATGTTTTGGTTAGATGGAAACTAAAGACGTGAAGTTGTCAATATATGCATTACAGTCATATATACACTATGTTGACTTAATAAGTACGGTAATTAAATATTTTGTCAAGGATGTGTTATTTTTATCCATCCTCTTCACAATATAAAACACCCTCTCATCCCTCCCTGTCTGTTATATCCTTCATGGTCCCACCAACAGGTAAAGTATGGACATCAGATCAGTCTTTTGCATTAGAAATATTGGTGAATAGTATCAGTTGAAGACCAAATTATTACGGAGAAGAAAGTAAATTGAAATAAACTATTTCCTGTCTTTGTAGATGCATGTACAATGTATTAATGCATAGTAATCACATTATTTTTGTGGATGTAATTTATTGATGGATATAAATTAATGAAAGTAAATGCCTTTAATATTAATTACATATGTCTTCTCTCCTGTCAGTAGCTACTCTATAATCTAATCTAAACAAAACTGATTTTGTTTTTACATCCATTTTCCATTTTTTCCATATAATTTGTTGACTGTGCATTTTGGTTTCCAGCCATGGGGCCAACTTTCCTGCTTTGTGTGGCTGTCACCCTATTCATTGGTAAGAATCACAGTTTACCTTTCAATATTCCATGTCATGTAATCACTGACAGAATTGAACAAGTTGATCATTTATTATTATCTAACATTATGGGTAAACAAATACAGTACCGTAGCTTGGCAAATGAAATCTTCCTAGCCTCCTCTAATTAGATAGTACATTTATGTTGTTTGTTCTGCAGGGCACACTATATAGACATGTAATACTGGTTATAAAGCTATTCAGGTGGAAGTGACAGCATGTGTATTGTTATGTTCACAAACATTTGTATACGGTCATGTCATTCAAGAAAAAACTAATTATTTTGTGCCTTACTAAACTGACACTTGACAGTCAGTGAATTCAGCAAGAGCAGTCGGAGCAAGACAATTGTACTGTACTTAATTAAGCTATAGTATATGTTTCATTATTAAACTGATATTACATTAGTCAAATGGTTGCAAAAATAATGCAGGTGCTCATCTGTAAAATTGTCTTTCTTCCTTTATGTTTTAGTGGTCAGCGGATCATGCCCAGTGGGGAGGGAGTTCATTACTGCCTTTATGCCTAACTATTTGCAGAGCTACCATGATGATCAGAGTCTTCAACTGGCCATAACCACACAGGATTTTCCAGCCATTGTTCAAATTCAGGTCAATGCAATCGGCTTCTCGACCTCAGTGAAAATAGAGAAACAGAACACCAAATGGATCGGCATACCTGGTACCGCTGAAATTGGGGGTCCAGGAGCTTCCACCAAAACAGTGCAGGTCACCTCCAACTCTGACATCTCGGTGGTGGCCTTCAACTACAAGTTCTCGACCGGAGACAGCAGTGTGGTCTTCCCGACTGACCAGCTGGGCACTGACTATGTGGCCTTCACCCCTGTAGGGGGTCCAAGCAACATGCACAAGCTTATGTCTATTGTCAACGGCAAAGAGCCCAACAAGATCACGATCATCCCTGTCTCCAACATGAATCTCAGTGGCGTGGATTCCTGGAAGCAAAGAAGGGCGATGATTGTTACCATGGAACCATACCAGGTCAACCTCTACCAAAGCTACACCACTTTCACTGGGACCAGGGTAAAAGCCAAGCACCCTGTGGCAGTCCTGGGGGGACATGAGTGCGTTGCAGATGGAGGCCGCTGCAATCACGTCTACGAACAACTGCTACCAGTACAGAGCCTCTCCACCAATTACCTGGTTCCTTCCATGCACATGACCCAATCAACAGACTTTGTCAACATTGTGGCCTCAGAGGACAACACTCTAGTGAAGATCTTTGAGGGAAAGGTATCCACTGCTAAACAGCTGAATGAGGGGCAGGCGTATGTGGTTTCTGTCCAACCCAAATATCCGCTGATCATCAAAAGTGATAAGAAGGTCATGGTGATGTACTTCAGCAACAACAAGCCCTACGATCCATTCCTCACCAACATCCTCCCAATGTCTGATCTAGCCAATGAGTGGTCGGTGGACACGCAGAGCAAATTCGAGAGCATGTTGGTCATTGTCTCCGAGGGGGAAGGGATCAAAACCGTTAAAGTCTGTGAGAAAAATAATTGTGTGAAATCTCTCCAATGGACATCATTCAACTCAGACCCTAAGTACGTGTGGGTAAATATTCCATTGGGAGAGCAGCAACAGCATTTCTCAATCAAAGGCAACTCCCTCATGGCTGTTTACGTTTATGGTGGCATGCCAAGAGACGGCTACGCTACAACAGGAGTATGTTCCAAAGGTACGCTGTTTATAGACACATCCACTTAAATAGCCTATCAACTGCCCCTCAATACCTCCCCTGTTAAAGAGTACAAATCTTTAACAACCCTTTGCAACTCAACACATTGCAATTCTACGCAACACAATAAAACAATACGCAATACAAAAAAATGCACTGCATGAAAACTAGTGTTAGTCTTGAATGTTACTTTTGTACTCCCTCAGGCACTGCACCACCCACTCCACCACCAGACACCTGTGAGAACGTCAAATGCAGAGAAAAGGAAGAATGTACAAAGGGGGTTTGTGCCCACATCTCCAAAGCAATCTGCAGGGCTGTGGGCGACCCCCACTACCTCACCTTTGACGGGGAGCGATTTGACTTCCAGGGCACCTGCTCTTACGTCATGGCCACGGTTGTTAAATCTGAACCTGGCCTCATCCCGTTTACTGTCCTGACCAAGAACAACCACAGAGGGAACAACAGGGTGTCTTTCGTAAGGAAAGTCTCAGTCACGGTCTATGGGCTGACTGTTGTGATCAGCACGCATAAAGGGAAGGTTGAGGTAAGTACCAAGAGACCAGAGGGAAATGATCAGGATTGGGGTCGGTTCCATGGTAAATTTGGTCAATCCAGGAGGAAAATGAGTGGTTTTTCCATATGCTTATTGATCTTTTCTTAGGTGAATGGTGAGAATGTCTACCTGCCTGTGACCCTAGCCAGGGGAAACCTAACGGTGGTGTATAGTGGCAGCTATGCTGTTTTGAAGACAAACTTTGGCCTGAAGGTTATGTACGACTGGAACATGAAGTTCTACATCACTGTCCCCAGCAGCTATTTCCGCACCCTGGGTGGGCTCTGTGGGAACTACAACGGGGATCACAATGACGAGTTCACTAACCCCAAAGGTAACAAGGAACCCAAAGTGGTGAAGTTTGCCCAGAGCTGGAGAACTGAAGACGGCGACTTGTTCTGTCATGATGACTGCCAAGGGGAATGTCCTAGCTGCACTCCGGCTCTCCAACAGAAATATAAGGGAGAGAAGTTATGTGGTCTCTTGGCCAAAAAAGATGGCCCATTCACCAGCTGCCACAAGGTCCTGGACCCAGGCATGTTCATGGACAACTGTGTCTATGACGTCTGCATCAATAAAGGCATCTATCAGTTCCTCTGTGAGAACATGAAAAGCTACAATGATGCCTGTTTGGCCGAGGGGGTCAAAATTAGCCCTGAGTGGAGGACAATCACTGGATGCTGTGAGTTTTCCGCTTTCCAGACTTTTCATGCAGATTTTTAGATTGCACTTTTCACTATTATTTAAATCTATTTTCTCATTTCACATTTGCAGCATTGGAATGTCCATCAAACAGCTACTACGAGGCATGTGGCACAGCTTGCCCTGCCTCTTGTTCAGATCTAGATGCCGAAGCAAAGTGCAAGGAACCCTGTGTGGAGACCTGTCAATGCAACAAGGGCTTTGTCCTCAGTGGAGACAAATGCGTCTCCAAGGAGAGCTGTGGCTGCTCTTATGAAGGACGATACTACCCGTCTGGAATGAAGTTCTGGGAAGATGACAAATGCACAAAGCAGTGTGAATGCAATCCAGGAACAGCCAAGGTTGAATGCAAAGCAACAGCATGCAAGAAGTCAGAGATGTGTGGCCTGCAGAGTGGTAAGAGAGATTGCTACCCAACATCTTATGCCACTTGCCAAGGTTCAGGCGACCCCCACTACCGCACGTTTGATGGCAAGAGGTTCGACCTCCAGGGAACGTGTACTTACGTTCTCTCCAAATTGGTCAGCAAAGATGACAAGTCTCTGGCGCCTTTTGAGGTGCTTGTAAAGAATCAGAATAGGGGGAGGAACATGGCAGTGTCTTACACAAAGACAGTCACCGTCATTGTCTTCAAAAACATCATCACCATGAGTAGGGACAACCCTGGCAAAGTATTGGTAAGCTACCTTAAAATGTTATCCATTCCAAATGAATGACATAATTGCATTCCGGGTTTACTGGTTAATAAGCTTTTATGATTATACTACTTAATGTAAGAGGAAATATCAGGACAGTATCGTCCTTCGTGTTTCATTAACGTTTCTTTCTCTCTTCCCAGGTCAACAACCAGTATGTGAACTTGCCATTTGATGTAGAAGATGGCCAACTGTCCATCTTCCGCAGTGGGTATTTCGGGGTGGTGAAGACCAAATTTGGCCTGACACTGAAGTTCAACTGGAACAGCCACGTCTCCCTAACCCTCCCCAGCTCCTACTCAGACCTCATCGGAGGGCTCTGCGGAAACTGGAACGGCCAACGGAACGACGACCTCCTCAAACCAGACAAGAGCCCTGCCAACACCCCAACAGTATTTGGGGACAGCTGGAAAGTGGGGAACGACCCTGGCTGCTCCAGCGACTGCGACGGCAAGAAGTGCCCCACCTGTGACCACAGCCTGATGCTTGATTACCAAACAGGGAAGTACTGCGGCAGGATCACAGACAAAAACGGTCCGTTCAAGCACTGCCACGCCAAGGTGGACCCCACAGAGTACTATGAGGACTGTGTGTTTGATATGTGTCTGTACCGTGGCCATGCCTCTGCCCTCTGTAATGCCCTCAGCACCTACACCACTGCCTGCCAGGATGCCCCTGCCAAGGTGGAGCAGTGGAGGTCGGACAGCTTCTGCCGTAAGTAGTGTACAGACACACCTCATCAGATGTGTATTTCAAAACAAAGACTGTAACAATTATGGTCGTAACAATAAGTCAGAAGTGGTTTGTCTAGCTAACAGCTCCTGGTACCAAAATAAAATTCTAAATTTGACCTAATGTGTTGTAGCATCTTCCTGCAAGGCCAACAGCCACTATGAGGTGTGTGCCTCAGGCTGCCCCCAGACCTGCAGCGGCCTCAATGAGCCTGAGAGCTGTGAGAACTCCCTGTGCACCGAGGGCTGTGTCTGTGACGACGGCTTCATACTGAGTGACAGTGAGTGTGTGATGCTGTCTGAATGTGGCTGCGTTCACCAAAGCCAGTACTACCAGATGGGCCAGGTGTTCTTCCCCAACGGCCAGTGCAAAGAGCGCTGTGTGTGTAACAAGGATGGACACGTGGGGTGTAATGTGAAGTTTGCCTGCGGTCCCAATGAGAAGTGCCAGGTCCAAGACGGGTTGCAGGCTTGTATACCCATGAGCACGGGCACCTGCCATGTGAGCGGGGCCAGGAGATTCCACTCGTTCGATGGCAGCTGCTTCAGCCTACACGGGGACTGTGTGTACAAAATGTCGGAGGTTGTGGAGAAAGACGGATCGATGGCTCCATTTGTTGTGTCAGTGCAGCAGTTGACCAAGATGGATGATGCAATGGTCACCAGGAGGGTTGAAATACAGGCCTACAAATACAAGATATCTATGTCTCCCAGAGTTATATGGGAAATAACGGTAGTTTTCTGTCTTGATCTACTCATTTCAGTATTAAAAAGCAACACTTGATTCGAAAAACTGATGTTTTCAATCTTTCCTTCTTTCACAGGTGGATGACGTTGCAACAAATCTCCCACTGTCACTCGGAGATGGAAAGGTCAGGGCCTACCAGAACGGCATTAACATCATCGTGGTAACAGACTTTGGCTTGATGGTGACCTACGACACCATTGCTGGCGCCATCATACAGCTTCCATCCACTTACAAAGGTGTTACCGGTGGTCTCTGTGGCAACTATAATGACAAGAAGGAGGATGACTTCTTGCTGCCCAGTGGGCTGCAGGAGTCGTCTGTGGAGAAGTTTGCAGCGGGATGGTTAGTGGTTCAGGAAGGGGTCAAATGTCAGACAGGATGTGACGGTGGCTTGAAGTGTCCTCCCACCAGTGGACCCCCGCCGGCTTGTAGCATCATAAAGTCAACCAAGGGTCCATTTGCCCAATGCCATGCTGTTGTGCCACCACAAGAGCACTTTGAGGAGTGCATGAAGGAGGGAGAGGGTGGAGATGCCCTGTGCCGCCACTTACAGACTTATGTGACTTTCTGTCAGGCATCCGGTGGCCTTGTCAGCAGCTGGAGATCTGACCAGTTTTGTTGTGAGTGAATTTTGATATTGAAAGTTAATTTACCTTATCCTGGTTTATCTTAGTGTGCAATATTTGTCTGACCTAATGCTCTGCTGAAAAACAATTGAAGCTGAAGCTGATTTAAGTTTTTTGATAACATGCATCTCCTCCCATTTCCATCTGTCCTCTAGCTCTGACGTGTCCAGCTAACAGTCACTATGAGTTGTGTGCCGACACCTGTTCTTCCACCTGTGACTCTCTCAGTGAGTCTCCCAAATGCCCACTATGCCAGGAGGGCTGCCAGTGTGACGACGGCTTTGTGTTTGATGGTGGCAAGTGTGTCCTACTGGAGAACTGTGGCTGTGTGGTTGATGGACACTATTACAAGGTGAATACTGATTTATTGTGTATTGACAAGTAAATTTTTTTTCATATCCCAAAAATTAAATGGTATCCTAAAGTGATAAATACAATTTTAGGCCTGTATCTGTTCTACGCTAAATGCAAATATAAAGTGCAAATAATATAATCAATCACTAACCTTGGTAAATATTTATTGTTTAAAATAAATCTATGGTTTATACCATAGTATAAACACTAAATGATATCATTGACTTGTTTTGCTGATTTTCAGTCTGGCCAATCTGTGATGCTTGGCAACTGTTCTGGGACCTGCAGCTGTGCAGCAGGAGTGTTCACCTGCAAGAACTCACAGTGCAAAGAGGGTCAAAAATGTGGTTTGAAGAATGGAGTCATGGACTGCTACATCACAGGTTAAAAACATGAATAATAATAAAACCAAACAGATATGGCTTTGTGTTAGTGAATTTGGATGTGGAATTATGGACTTTGTAAATGTTATTTTTTTAATATTACTATGAGCTGGATTTGCTAACGTCTCTAATGTACATTTTGTCAGACCCTTGTGAGGACAATGAATGCCGTGAGAATGAAAACTGTGCGGTGATGAACAATAAGGCGGTATGTGTGGCCCAGTCCAAGGCCACCTGCAGAGCTGTGGGCGACCCCCACTACCTCACCTTTGACGGGGAGCGATTTGACTTCCAGGGCACCTGCTCTTACATCATGGCCACGGTTGTTAAATCTGAACCTGGCCTCATCCCGTTCACTGTCTTGACCAAGAACAACCACAGAGGGAACAACATGGTGTCTTTCGTAAGGAAAGTCTCAGTCACGGTCTATGGGCTGACTGTTGTGATCAGCACGCATAAAGGGAAGGTTGAGGTAAGTACCAAGAGACCAGAGGGAAATGATCAGGATTGGGGTTGGTTCCATGGTAAATTTGGTCAATCCAGGAGGAAAATGAGTGGTTTTTCCATATGCTTATTGATCTTTTCTTAGGTGAATGGTGAGAATGTCTACCTGCCTGTGACCCTAGCCAGTGGAAACCTAACAGTGGTGTATAGTGGCAGCTATGCTGTTCTGAAGACAAACTTTGGCCTGAAGGTTATGTACGACTGGAACATGAAGTTCTACATCACTGTCCCCAGCAGCTATTTCCGCACCCTGGGTGGGCTCTGTGGGAACTACAACGGAGATCACAATGACGAGTTCACTAACCCCAAAGGTAACAAGGAACCCACAGTGGTGAAGTTTGCCCAGAGCTGGAGAACTGAAGACGGCGACTTGTTCTGTCATGATGACTGCCAAGGGGAATGTCCTAGCTGCACTCCGGCTCTCCAACAGAAATACAAGGGAGAGAAGTTATGTGGTCTCTTGGCCAAAAAAGATGGCCCATTCACCAGCTGCCACAAGGTCCTCGACCCAGGAATGTTCATGGACAACTGTGTCTATGACGTCTGCATCAATAAAGGCATCTATCAGTTCCTCTGTGAGAACCTGAAAAGCTACAATGATGCCTGTTTGGCCGAGGGGGTCAAAATTAGCCCTGAGTGGAGGACAATCACTGGATGCTGTGAGTTTTCCTCTTTCCAGACATTTCATGCAGATTTTTAGATTGCACTTTTCACTATTATTTAAATCTATTTTCTCATTTCACATTTGCAGCATTGGAATGTCCGTCAAACAGCTACTACGAGGCATGTGGCACAGCTTGCCCTGCCTCTTGTTCAGATCTAGATGCCGAAGCAAAGTGCAAGGAACCCTGTGTGGAGACCTGTCAATGCAACAAGGGCTTTGTCCTCAGTGGAGACAAATGCGTCTCCAAGGAGAGCTGTGGCTGCTCTTATGAAGGACGATACTACCCGTCTGGAATGAAGTTCTGGGAAGATGACAAATGCACAAAGCAGTGTGAATGCAATCCAGGAACAGCCAAGGTTGAATGCAAAGCAACAGCATGCAAGAAGTCAGAGATGTGTGGCCAGCAGAGTGGTAAGAGAGATTGCTACCCAACATCTTATGCCACTTGCCAAGGTTCAGGCGACCCCCACTACCGCACGTTTGATGGCAAGAGGTTTGACCTCCAGGGAACGTGTACTTACGTTCTCTCCAAATTGGTCAGCAAAGATGACATGTCTCTGGCGCCTTTTGAGGTGCTTGTAAAGAATCAGAATAGGGGGAGGAACACGGCAGTGTCTTACACAAAGACAGTCACCGTCATTGTCTTCAAAAACATCATCACCATGAGTAGGGACAACCCTGGCAAAGTATTGGTAAGCTACCTTAAAATGTTTTCCATTCCAAATGAATGACATAACTGCATTCCGGGTTTACTTGGTCAATGAGCTTTTCTGATTATACTACTTAATGAAAGAGGAAATATCAGGACAGTATCGTCCTTCGTGTTTCATTAACGTTTCTTTCTCTCTTCCCAGGTCAACAACCAGTATGTGAACTTGCCATTTGATGTAGAAGATGGCCAACTGTCCATCTTCCGCAGTGGGTATTTCGGGGTGGTGAAGACCAAATTTGGCCTGACACTGAAGTTCAACTGGAACAGCCACGTCTCCCTAACCCTCCCCAGCTCCTACTCAGACCTCATCGGAGGGCTCTGCGGAAACTGGAACGGCCAACGGAACGACGACCTCCTCAAACCAGACAAGAGCCCTGCCAACACCCCAACAGTATTTGGGGACAGCTGGAAAGTGGGGAACGACCCTGGCTGCTCCAGCGACTGCGACGGCAAGAAGTGCCCCACCTGTGACCACAGCCTGATGCTTGATTACCAAACAGGGAAGTACTGCGGCAGGATCACAGACAAAAACGGTCCGTTCAAGCACTGCCACGCCAAGGTGGACCCCACAGAGTACTATGAGGACTGTGTGTTTGATATGTGTCTGTACCGTGGCCATGCCTCTGCCCTCTGTAATGCCCTCAGCACCTACACCACTGCCTGCCAGGATGCCCCTGCCAAGGTGGAACAGTGGAGGTCGGACAGCTTCTGTCGTAAGTAGTGTACAGACACACCTCATCAGATGTGTATTTCAAAACAACGACAGTAACAATTATGATCGTTACAACATTAAATTCTATCATGTTTGACATAATGTGTTGTAGCATCTTCCTGCAAGGCCAACAGCCACTATGAGGTGTGTGCCTCAGGCTGCCCCCAGACCTGCAGCGGCCTCGATGAGCCTGAGAGCTGTGAGAACTCCCTGTGCACCGAGGGCTGTGTCTGTGACGACGGCTTCATACTGAGTGACAGTGAGTGTGTGATGCTGTCTGAATGTGGCTGCGTTCACCAAAGCCAGTACTACCAGATGGGCCAGGTGTTCTTCCCCAACGGCCAGTGCAAAGAGCGCTGTGTGTGTAACAAGGATGGACACGTGGGGTGTAATGTGAAGTTTGCCTGCGGTCCCAATGAGAAGTGCCAGGTCCAAGACGGGTTGCAGGCTTGTATACCCATGAGCACGGGCACCTGCCATGTGAGCGGGGCCAGGAGATTCCACTCGTTCGATGGCAGCTGCTTCAGCCTACACGGGGACTGTGTGTACAAAATGTCGGAGGTTGTGGAGAAAGACGGATCGATGGCTCCATTTGTTGTGTCAGTGCAGCAGTTGACCAAGATGGATGATGCAATGGTCACCAGGAGGGTTGACATACAGGCCTACAAATACAAGATATCTATGTCTCCCAGAGTTATATGGGAAATAACGGTAGTTTTCTGTCTTGATCTACTCATTTCAGTATTAAAAAGCAACACTTGATTCGAAAAACTGATGTTTTCAATCTTTCCTCCTTTCACAGGTGGATGACGTTGCAACAAATCTCCCACTGTCACTCGGAGATGGAAAGGTCAGGGCCTACCAGAACGGCATTAACATCATCGTGGTAACAGACTTTGGCTTGATGGTGACCTACGACACCATTGCTGGCGCCATCATACAGCTTCCATCCACTTACAAAGGTGTTACCGGTGGTCTCTGTGGCAACTATAATGACAAGAAGGAGGATGACTTCCTGCTGCCCAGTGGGCTGCAGGAGTCGTCTGTGGAGAAGTTTGCAGCGGGGTGGTTAGTGGTTCAGGAAGGGGTCAAATGTCAGACAGGATGTGACGGTGGCTTGAAGTGTCCTCCCACCAGTGGACCCCCGCCGGCTTGTAGCATCATAAAGTCAACCAAGGGTCCATTTGCCCAATGCCATGCTGTTGTGCCACCACAAGAGCACTTTGAGGAGTGCATGAAGGAGGGAGAGGGTGGAGATGCCCTGTGCCGCCACTTACAGACTTATGTGACTTTCTGTCAGGCATCCGGTGGCCTTGTCAGCAGCTGGAGATCTGACCTGTTTTGTCGTGAGTGAATTTTGATGTTGAAAGTTAATTTACCTTATCCTGGTTTATCTTAGTGTGCAATATTCTTCTGACCTAATGCTCTGCTGAAAAACAATTGAAGCTGAAGCTGATTTAAGTTTTTTGATAACATACATCTCCTCCCATTTCCATCTGTCCTCTAGCTCTGACGTGTCCAGCTAACAGTCACTATGAGTTGTGTGCCGACACCTGTTCTTCCACCTGTGACTCTCTCAGTGAGTCTCCCAAATGCCCACTATGCCAGGAGGGCTGCCAGTGTGACGACGGCTTTGTGTTTGATGGTGGCAAGTGTGTCCTACTGGAGAACTGTGGCTGTGTGGTTGATGGACTCTATTACAAGGTGAATACTGATTTATTGTGTATTGACAAGTAAATTGTTATTTCATATCTCAAAAACTCAATGGTATCCTAAAGTGAGTATTACAATTATAGGCCTATATCTGTTCTACGCTAAATGCAAATATAAAGTGCAAATAATATAATCAATCACTATCGTTGGTAAATATTTATTGTTTACAGTCGTCCTATGGTTTCCACCATAGTGTAAACTCAATGATATCATTGACATGTCTTGCTGGTTTTCAGTCTGGCCAGTCTGTGATGCTGGGCAACTGTTCTGAGACCTGCAGCTGTGCAGCAGGAGTATTCACCTGCAAGAACTCACAGTGCAAAGAGGGTCAGAAATGTGGGTTGAAGAATGGAGTCATGGACTGCTACAGCACAGGTTAAAAACATTAATAATAATGCAACCAAACAGATATGGCTTTGCGTTAGTACATTTGGATGTGGAATTTTTTACATTGTTGATGTTTCTATTATGATATTGCAATGAGCAAGCTATGTTAACATCTCTAATACCCATTTTGTCAGACTCCTGTGAGGACACTGAGTGCCGTGAGAAAGAAAACTGTGTGTTGTTGGACAATAAGGCGGTATGTGTGGCCCAGTCCAAGGCCACCTGCTGGTTGTTCGGTGACCCTCACTACAGCACGTTCGACGGCCAGCCCTTCTCCTTCATGGGCACCTGCTCCTACATTCTGGTGAATACGACGGGCAAAGATCCCTCCCTGCCTCAGTTCAGCATCCTGACCAAGAATGAGCTGCGCGCCAACTCCAAAGGCTCCTTCCTCAAATCAGCCATCATAGACCTGAGTGGTCACAGGATCACCATTCTCACTGGCCAAAGAGGGACAGTGGAGGTGGGTGGCTTCCAGTTATACTTGATACAGATTTTCCATGTTGAAATTGAATGTAAGAATCCTCTATGCTCTCCATCCGCTTTAAGTCCTCTTTAAATCCTCATCTCTCTATCGTCTCAGATTGATGGCATTAGGTCTGACCTCCCTGTGAGTTTGGAGTCTGGCAACATCAGAATCACAGAGTCTGGTTTCCAAGGGACCATCCAGACAGATGTCGGCCTGAAGATCACTTTTGACTGGACTGCCTTCTTCATGGTGACCATCAGCAGCAGTTACTACAACAACCTCGGTGGCATCTGTGGCAACTACAATGGTAACAAAGCAGATGACTTCACCACTCCCACAGGTGTGCTTTCAGCAAATACCACGGCTTGGGTGGCATCCTGGAGTGTTGCCGACGGTGACCCATTCTGCTGGCACGTCTGTAACAGCAACTGCCCCACGTGCTCAGATGCAGACCGGGCGCTTTACACTGGACCACAGTACTGTGGTTTGATGACAGATGGAGGGGGCCCATTTGAACAGTGTCATAAGAAAGTGCCGGTGAAGGAGTTTGCCTCAAACTGCCTCTATGATGTGTGTCTGAATGAGGGTCGACAGGAGGTGTTGTGTGAGGCCTTGGCTAACTACGTGGCCCAATGTCAGCAGGCTGGGGCTGTAGTCTCACCACTGTGGAGAAAGGCCTCCAACTGCCGTTAGTACTCAGCTATAACAAAACATCACATTTAGGAAATCAGACCTCCTCAAATGTGTATAATGACACGATAGACCAACTTCTGCATTTGCAAAATGTATTAGGACTGCATTTGTGATGTTTGTTTTTTCTCAACTCGAACAGCCCTTGCTTGCCCATACCACAGCCACTATGAGCTATGTGGCACTGCCTGCCCTGCTACCTGTGCCGATCCCAATGTCCCAGAGATCTGTTCCAAGGTCTGTGTGGAGGGTTGCCTGTGCGACAAGGGTTACGTGCTCAGTGGTGAACACTGTGTCATCAAGGAGTCAGGGTGTGGCTGAATGAAAAACTACTGAACAAATATGGAAAACCTGTACATGTCAAGTTTGGAGGCTTAATTTTCAAATAAACTCTCATGGCTCCAAAATATCCTTTAAAAATAAAAATGTTCCTTTCACGTCCTGGTTGTAGTCTAGAGCATTTCGACATAAAATCGTAAAAGTACCTTAAAATTACCTTCTGTATGTGATAACATATTCCAAACCATATAATGTTGTGAGGGATTATGAGTATTCATGCATGGAATTGTTATTGAACTCTATATTCATTCAAATTCAAATATAATCCCAGAGTTGTGTATTACTAAAACTCAGATCATCTCTGTACGCGTGTATCTGTGTCTATCCTTTACAACTTTCAAAAGCCTAATAATAAACATATAGCAGCAAAATGAGTCTGTGTCATCTGTTTATCCAGCATTTAGCAGTAATGGTGGAATTACTACACTTTTGGTAACTGTAATAACTCAAAACCTCTCAAGTAATTCATTCAAACAAAACTGTTGAGTATATTCATCTTGAAATATATGTCATGCCATGTTGTATACCTCCTCTGCCCACTGGGCACAGATGTCAGTTCAACATCTAGTTTTGAATTTTTACCTGCGAGGTATTGAGTTGTCAACTGATGTGTATTCAACGTGAAATCAACAACACATGTCTCCATGTCATTAGATTTAGGTTAAAAGTTTGGTGAAAAAAAGACAATCCCCTTACATTGATTACTTTATGCAAATCCAATCAGTTTTTCATGTTGATTCAATGTCATAACATTGATTTTTGGGGTTGAAATGACATGGACACAACGTTGATTCAACCAGTTTTTGCCCAATGGGTGTTATTGCAAAATAACACAAATCAGTTTGATGGTTTGGTTATGATATTGTTGTGGCTGTTGGAATTTTCTTCTCTCCAAAAAGCAGAAGTTTGACAGAAATTTCACCGAAATAGATGTTTTATGTTGACATCAGTACTTCTCCACAACCCCCCAGTCTTCAATAAGAAGTATTCGCCCGGACACTGCAGGTCAGATAACACACAGCAGAGATGTTGGTACTACGTTCTTGGATCAAAGATTGTATTAATTATATATTTTCTGGAATACAACTCTCCTTCCTACAGGGCTAAAGCCGCTATGCACTGTCAATATATTCTACAGTTATCTATGTTAACTCTACTCTCCCCAATACCCCAACAAAACCCATAAACAATAACCCCTAAACAATAAGGGAGGAAGGGAGGGTGGCTGCCTTCAATGACGGCACTGTGCTACACCCTCCCTCCCCAACCCACCTATCCTGGAGGTGGCTCAGGTGCGGGACGTGGATCTCGCTCCACCTTCGGCGTCGCCCACTTCGGTGGCGCCGATAGCTGTGCTGGGCAGACGGGCCACTCGGGCTGGGCCGGAGGACAGGCGGGCCACTCGGGCTGGGCCGGAGGACAGGCGGGCCACTCGGGCTGGGCCGGCGGACAGGCGGCCCACTCGGGCTGGGCGGAGGACAGGCGGGCCACTCGGGCTGGCCCGGAGAACAGGCGGGCCACTCGGGCTGGGCCGGAGGACAGGCGGGCCACTCGGGTTGGGCCGGAGGACAGGCGGGCCACTCGGGCTGGGCCGGAGGACAGGCGGGCCACTCGGGCTGGACCGGAGGACAGGCGGGTCACCCTGGCTGGACCGGAGGACAGGCGGGTCACCCTGGCAGATCCGGGCAGGCGGGCCACTCTGGCAGATCCGGGCAGGCGGGCCACTCGGGCTGGGCCGGGCAGGCGGGCCACTCGGGCTGGGCCGGGCAGACAGGCCACTCTAACTGATCCGGGCAGTCGAGCCACTCTGGCAGATTCGGGCAGTCGGGCCACTCTGGCAGCTCCGGGCAGTCGGGCCACTCTGGCAGCTCCGGGCAGTCGGGCCACTCTGGCAGATCCGGGCAGTCGGGCCACTCTGGCAGCTCCGGGCAGTTGGGCCGCTCTGGCAGCTCCTGACTAGCGGGCGGCTCTGGCGACTCTTGACTGGCGGGCGGCTCTGGCGACTCTTGACTGGCGGGCGGCTCTGGCGACTCTTGACTGGCCGGCAGCTCTGGCGACTCTTGACTGGCGGGCAGCTCTGGTGAATCTTGACTGGCGGGCAGCTCTGGCAACTCTTGACTGGCGGGCAGCTCCGGCGACTCTTGACTGGCGGGCAGCTCCGGCGTTTCTTGCCTGGCAGGCAGCTCTGGCGACTCTTGACTGGCGGGCAGCTCTGGCGACTCTTGACTGGCGGGCAGCTCTGGTGACTCTTTACTGGCGAGGCTGGGCTGACGCACGAGACGCCTGAGGCGTGGGGCTGGTACTGGACGTGCCAGCCTGGAGACACGCACCTCCATGCTAGTGCGTATAGCAGGAAACACCGGACCGTAGAGGCGCACTGGCGGTCTTGAGCGCAGGGTTGGCATCACCCCTTCCGGCTCGATGCTCACCTCGCCCTGGCACATGCTGGTACAGGGCGGACTGGGCTGTGCGTATGTATAGACGAGATGGTGCATACGTCAGCGAAACATGGCGCCCTCCACCTCATACGCACCTCCCTGTAATCACGGGTAGCTGGCTTACGGCTCTTCCTTGGCCTGGCCAAACTACCCGTGTGCCCCCCCCAAAAAAATTATTGGGGGTGCCTCTCCGGCTTCCTTGCCAGCCGTGTTCCAGCATAACGTTCGCTCCCTTTTCCTGCTGCCTCCGCTCTTCTCAGTGCCTCCACCTGTTCCCATGGGAGGCGATCCCTTCCGGCCAGGATCTCTTCCCAGGTGTAGGATCCCTTGCCATCCAGGATGTCCTCCCATGTCCATTCATCCAACCGATGGTCCTTCCTCTTCCGCTGCTTGGTCATTTTGTGGTGGGTAGTTCTGTAACACCTGTCTTCAAGAATGGACCAAGGCGCAGCGGGAATGTGGATACTCATATTTTAATAAAAACAAAGAGTAAAGCATCCACCGGACAAAAAACAATACACACGACAGGAACAGTCTTGCAGGCACACAAAACGCAATGCAAGAACAACTACCCACAACCCCAAAGAAAAACACACACTACTATATAGGACTCCCAATCAAAGGCAACTCAACACACCTGTCTTCAATTGGAAGTCCAATCACCAACACAACACTTAACAAACAAAACCCTGCCATATCCTGACCAAAACTAATACAATTGCTCCCTCTGCTGGTCAGGACGTGACACCCGTGGAATAAATATTGTGGATCTTAATGATTTTCCTCATAATCCTGGACTTTCGGACCAGCATTTTATTACGTTTGCAATCACAACAAATAATATGCTCAGACCCCAACCAAGGATCATCAAAAGCCATGCTATAAATTCTCGGACAAACCAAAGATTCCTAGTTGCCCATCCAGACTCCCTCCACCTACCCAAGGATGTCAGAGTACAACAATCGGTTAACCACCTGAGGAACTTAATTTAACCTTGCGTAATACACTAGATGCAGTCGCACCCCTAAAACCAAAAAACCTTTGTCATAAGAAACTAGCTCCCTGGTATACAGAAAATACCCGAACCCTGAAGCAAGTTTCCAGAAAATTGGAACGGAAATGGCGCTACACCAAACTGGAAGTCTTCCGATTAGCTTGGAAAGACAGTACCATGCAGTATTGAAGAGCCCTCACTGCTGCTCGATCATCCTATTTTTCCAACTTAATTGAAGAGAATAAGAACAATCCTACATTTATTTTTTATACTGTCGCAAAGCTATCTAAAAAGCAACATTCCCCAAGAGAGGATGGCTTTCACTTCAGCAGTGATAAATTCGTGAACTTCTTTGATGAAAAGATCATGATCATTAGAAAGCAAATTACGGACTGCTCTTTAAATCTGCATATTTCTCCAAAGCTCAGTTGTCCTGAATCTGCACAACACTGCCAGGACCTAGGATCAAGGGAGACACTCACAATTTTTAATAATATATCTCTTGACACGTTGATGAAAATAGTCATGGCCTCTAAACCTTCAAGCTGCATACTGGACCCTATTCCAACTAAACTTCCTGTGCTTGGCCCTCCTATGTTGAACACAATAAATGGCTTCCTATTCACCGGATGTGTACCAAACTCACTAAAAGTGGCAGTAATAAAGCCTCTCTTGAAAAAGCCAAACCTTGACCCAGAAAATATAAAAAACTATCAGCATATATCAAATCTCACATTCCTCTCAAAAAAATTTAAAAAGCTGTTGCGCAGCAACTCACTGCCTTCCTGAAGACTAACAACGTACACGAAATGCTTCAGTCTGATTTTAGACCCCATCATAGCACTGAGACTGCACTGGTGAAGGTGGTAAATTACCTTTTCATGGCATCAGACCAAGGCTCTGCATCTGTCCTCGTGCTCCTAGACCTTCGTGCTGCTTTTGATACCATCGATCACCACATTCTTTGAGAGATTGCAAGCCCAAATTGGTCTACATGGACAAGTTCTGGCCTGGTTTAGATCTTATCTGTCGGAATGATATCAGTTTGTCTCTGTGGATGGTTTGTCCTCTGACAAATCAACTGTAAATTTTGGTGTTCCTCAAGGTTCCGTTTTAGGACCTCAATTGTTTTCACTATATATTTTACCTCTTGGTGATCTTGGTGGTCTTCGGAAACATAATGTTAACTTTCACTGCTGTACATTTAACTTACACAGCTGTACATTTCAATGAAACATGGTGAAGCCCCAAAATTGCCATTCCTGGAAGCCTGTGTTTCAGACATAATGAAGTGGATGGTGGCAAATGTTTTACTTTTAAACTCGGACAAAACAGAAATGCTAGTTCTAGGTCCCAAGAAACAAAGGGATCTTCTGTTGGATCTGACAATTAATCTTGATGGTTGTACAGTTGCCTCAAATAAAACTGTGACGACCTCAGCATTACTCTGGACCCTGATCTCTCTTTTGACGAACATATCAAGACTGTTTCAAGGACAGTTTTTTTCCATCTACGTAACATTGCAAAAATCTGAAACTTTCTGTCCAAAAATTATGCAGAAAAATGTATCCATGCTTTTATCACTTCAAGATTAGACCACTGCAATGCTCTACTTTCCGGCTACCCGGATAAAGCACTAAATAAACTTCAGTTAGTGCTAAACACGGCTGCTAGAATCTTGACTAGAACCAAAAGATTTGATCATATTACTCCAGTGCTAGCCTCTCTACACTGGCTTCTTGTTAAGGCTAGGGCTGATATCAAGGTTTTACTGCTAACCTATAAAGCATTACATGGGCTTGCTCTTATCTATCTTTCCGATTTGGTCCTGCCGTACATACGTACATGTACGCTACGGTCACAAGACGCAGGCCTCCTTATTGTCCCTAGAATTTCTAAGTAAAAAACAGCTGGAGGCAGGGCTTTCTCCTATAGAGCTCAATTTTTATGCAATGGTCTGCCTACCCATGTGAAAGACGTTGGGGGAGATCTTCGTGGGCTGTACTCTGCCTTGTCTCAGGGTAGTAAGTTGGTGGTTGAAGATATCCCTCTAGTGGTATGGGGGCTGTGCTTTGGCAAAGTGGGTGGGGTTATATCCTGCCTGGTTGGCCCTGTCTGAGGGTACAGTCGGATGGGGCCACAGTGTCTCCCAACCCCTCCTGTCTCAGCGTCCAATAATTATGCTGCAATAGTTATGTGTCGGGGGCTAGAGCCAGTCTGTTATATCTGGAGTATTTCTCCTGTCTTATCCGGTGTCCTGTGTGAATTTAAGTATATTCCCTCTAATTCTCTCTCTTTCTCTCTTTCTCTTTCTATTTCTCTTCTCTTGGAGGACCTAAGCACCAGGACCATTCCTCAGGACTACCTGGTCTGATGACTCCTTGCTGTCCCCAGTCTACCTGGTCGTGCTGCTGCTCCAGTTTCAACTGTTTTGCCTGCGGCTATGGAACTCTGACCTGTTCACTGGACGTTTAACCTTGTCCCGGACCTGCTGCTTTCGACTCTCTCTCTCTACCGCACCTGCTGTCTCTAACTCTGAATGATCGGCTATGAAATGCCAATTGACATTTACTCCTGAGGTGCTGACCTGATGCACCCTCTACAACCACTGTGATTATTATTATTTGACCCTGCTGGTCATCTGTGAACGTTTGAACACCTTTGCCATGTACTGTTATAATTTACACTTGGCCACCCCTCAGAGCCTGGTTCCTCTCTAGGTTTCTTCCTAGGTTCCTGCCTTTCTAGGGAGTTTTTCCTAGCCACCGTGCTTCTACATCTGCATTGCTGGCTGTTTGGTGTTTTAGGCTGGGTTTCTGTATAGCCCTTTGTGACATCGGCTGATGTAAAAAGGGATTTATAAATACATTTGATTGATTGATTGAATGTGTTTATGTTTTAAATCGCGGTTTTCAGGCACACTGGCCCAGAACTGGTCAGTCTGGTACAGTGACAGGTTCAGGACTACCGTTATCTGTGCAGCAAAAGGCTCATCAGTGGTATTTGACTGTACATACAGCTACCCAGCTACCCAGATAATTAGAAGAAAGATATGGTTCACTCCAAGAGGCGATACAAAACTAGACGGCTCACAGCAAGTTGATGGAGTGTATAACACATCTGGACTGATAAAAGACAAGATACAGTAGAAGAACAGAGTTTTATGACCAAGACAATAACTGCACACTGAAACTCAACAATGTGACTGAAGATGACAGTGGCAGAGTTTTCTTCAGAATTGAGGAAAATTAACGTAATCAGGCCCCTCAGGGATATACAGGACCATGGGGTGTGGACCTGACAATATCAGGTAAATCTAGATTTGTGTACATGTCATCACACTAAACAATTAAGGTATTACCTAACCTAGGATGGTCAGTTATTAACCCTTCAACATGTCCTATATTTGGTTATACATGTTTCTTCTTCATGTCAGTCTTATTCCTAAAGTTAAATGAAAATGGCCCTGTTAAGGAGAGACCACGTCACCCTGGCCTGCACCTTCACCTGTAACCCTCCTCAAATAGAGTTCCTCTGGTTTAAAGATGGCCTCCCACTCCCTGGTTTCTCTGGTGTCCATGGTGGACAGTGTCCTCTAGGTCCACTTTCCCCTAATGACACTTGGTGCTACTCCTGTGGTCTGGGGCAAGGCATATCTACACCAATACTGCTGGATGTGAGATGTAAGTCAGCAATAAATGTTGGTTTGATGCGATTTATGCTGTAGTCAGCTATCTTAAATGTGTTGTTTTCTCTTCGCAGTGGCCAATGTACATCTGAGATGGCTTGGTTGATTCATTGTCTGTATTAATGTATAAATGCAGTACTACTAACATACAGTCAAATGAATACACGCAGAACAATGTTGTTTTCTGTACATCTGCTTCCAGATGCTCCAAGGGACGTTTCTGTTAAGGTCATTCCGAGCCCCGAGGTAGTGAACGGCAGTCGTCTGACTATGACCTGCAGCAATGACGCCAACCCTGCAGCAGAGACCTACACCTGGTTTCAGAGGTCAGGACCACTAACTTCACTAAGATTAGGGATGGGGAAAGAACACACCTTCAAAGAAATAGATTCTGATGACAGTGGACTGTACTTCTGTAAGGCCCAAAATGCCCTTGGATCACTGAACTGTACAGACCTGGAGGTGAAAGTTGTTATGTCTGCCCTGTGTATCTCAACAAAACAATGGCATGCAGACAGGGATATGAAGTTACAGTATATGATGTTGCATGTCATCTGGAGGGAATATTTTATATACAAAACCATGGTCTGATCAGTTCTAATAGTGTATTTTCTCGTCTTCCAGAATCAGCCCATTTAATGGTGGTCCTGGCAGCATTTTGGGCTCTTTTCCTTGTCACAGCAGTGATTGTGGTGCTCAACATTTACATAAAAAGGTGAGTGGTTTGAAAATGCATAATAAAGAACTAAACATATATTATAGTGCACTGAAGGGCCCTCTCTCCCCTATCTTCTTTAGAAATATACATAATTCCATTCCCCTCCCTCTTTAGCTGTGTATACAAATGAAAATACACTGTCTACAGGCTTGATGTTGTAATCATGTCACAACTGAGACTTACATAACTTCTTTCTTTCCAAATGTTCTTTCAAAAGAGATACCAAACTGGCATCGACAACCACCAACTGCTGATTTGGTTGGCCAACAGTGGAAAGTTACTAAAAAACATAACAGTCTATTTAGTTGGCCTTTATGGCTGAATTCCCTCTTTGTTTTATCATCCACAGACAGAAGTGGAACACGGCCGAGAAGAAGCTTCTGACCAAACCAGTCCCCCAGGTAGGTGATCAGAAGAAAGTAAAGTACTAACAGTGGCCTTACTGTGGTTGTCATTGCAAATCTGGTTGTCATTACGAATGGGCTATGTTGTCATTTCGAAACAAACTTTACACATGTAATTTATTGTTCTATTTTTCTTAGATAATAAAAACCAGCTCGTATGAAAGTGAATGGTAAATGTGTAAATCAATCCCATTGAACTTTGAGTTAGTTAAAGTATACCAAAGAGTAGAAAGAGAGTCATTCTATGTCAGGGTCCAGTGCTCAGTATTTTGACTGTATTCTGACTGTTAGATATGTTAAAGTTGCGTCAATTTGTTTCTGGTATCAGAACAAAATAGTCAGCACATAGTAACTTCTGATTTATTTGTACTTTAATTAATGCAGACACGTGTGTGGTAAATGTGTGGTTCGTATATATACGGTCTCTTTGTGACACCTCGCAGGGCAGACAGAGAAGAGATCGTCCCATCCTATTGTTCTCTCTTATATACTCTGACAGAGATAGTTCCCGCTCACTGCTGGCCTGTCAGAGGGAGGATGAGCGTGGTTTAAACATGCTCCTCCTATCGTCGGCGTGCAGGCTGGTCCCAGCCTCGTGACGCACTTCCTGTCGCCGGTTGTAGTTCTTCTTGTCTTCAGCAGTTGATTTATCCGTATTTTATATACTTAATATTGTAGCATAGCTTCCCCGGTATATTATATAAGTTATGCAAACAAATAGCCAGTTCAACCCTAACAGATACAAAAAGCAACATTGTCTACACCAGAGGACAATTATGAAAACATGAGACGGTCAGCCAAGCCGATCACTGATCCTGATGACATGAACTACGCAGAGCTCAATATCAGCCCTGCTCCTTCACCCAGGTAAATAACCACAGAGTGAGTGAGACACTCACAGTAAATTCCACAAGTAAAATAATGTGTATCAAAACAATTGCATAATAATTTGCAAAAAAACATGTACGCAACAATGCAGCAATAGGCTTACATTACGTAGTATCTGTAATATAGTAATAACTACTAAGTAAATACAAATATAGATCTGCACTAAAATCTGTTCCCCTTAAAAGAAGGCAGCGGAATAACAAGGCAGAGGATGACGATGCAGTTAACTACAGACAACTACAATCACACTGAGGTGGTCAGAGAACTTTGATATCTAGACCACAAGGCCTACAGTATGGTAAATTCAAGAAAAGTGAATGAAAAACAGCATGTTTTTAAGTCACATTTTTTAAATAGCAAAATGCATAGCTGTTATACTGTATGTGTATGTACAAACAATATACAGTGTACAATGTACAAAATAAACAGTAAAAAAGTGGATAATTAAACAAATACAAACATAAAATGATTATATGAGCAATTTGCAATTTAACAACAGATTATTAAAAAATAAGCACATCATATAGCTCTGTCATATATGAGCTCTGTATATTCCTCATGACTACAACACTTGAAGAGATGTAATTTTGACACGTTGTTATTTGTTAATGTGATTATGCTGTATACTGTATATCAGGGCTGCCCACCCACTTCCTGGAGATCTACCGTCCTGTGGGTTTTCAGTCCAACCCTAATTTAACACACCTGATTCTACTAATTAGCTGCTCAACAAGACCTTAACTAACTGAATAAGATATGCTAAATTAGGGTTGGACTGAAAACCTACAGGACAGTAGATCTCCAGTAGGAGGGTTGGGCAGTCCTGCTGTATATTGTTAATATGTTAGGATAAAATGTCCTTATTAAATAATGATATGTCGCTTACAGATTATATTGCAGATTAAAGTGAAAATAGACTTCAATAAATAATTAGTTATGATTCAATTAATGAACTACGAAGGTCTCCCTGACAATTTACAGCAGCCTTAATGTACTGAAATATAACATGAATGTACTGAAATATAACATGAATGTACTGAAACATAAAAGCAAGGAAATGTAACACTTAACATGAGATTACACAGGGCTGGATGAAATTACAACAATCTGTTAATGTTAGACATTACAGTTCACAGATGACTTTCCTAATCCTTATCCTTTCTCAACATGGACTGTCCTGGGAACTCTCGAAAAACATTTAACTAAGACCCCTCAACTCACAATACTTCCTCCTTTCTACTTTGACATTTACAGGTTCCATTCTTCAGATACTATGATGTCACTTCCTGTTCAGTAACTCAGGCCTCTGTGGCAGGATCTACATTGGGGGACGTCTTCCTGATAGGAAATGATAGGTCAGGTTAGAAATAAAATACAACTCAATACAACTAGCCATGCAAATATTAATGAGTCATTAGCTCAGTAACTAAATATGCACATGCAAATACATGAAAATAAGACTGTGCCTACTAATTCTGAGAGGGCATTCCTGTGTTCATCAGCTCAAGTCATCAAAGACTCTAGCAGTGGCGAGTGGGTGGTGACTACCAAACAATTAACATGGGTATCAAAAAATGGCTAAGAGTTTCAATTTGCACATGGGTATAGTAGTTATAATTTAATTAGTCAGTGATCAAACACACTTGCTGACTTATAAGTGTGGAGGTGCCTCTTTCTGCCATTTTTTATGGATTACAGCCCGTTTAGGGCGAGGGTGGGCTGTGTCCACCCCTCTGACATCATCATGGGCCACCTACTCGAATTTGGTGAGGGGCGCTTTGTCGCACGTGACCTCCGCCTCCAACCCATTCTTTTCCCCATTTTGTGTCTGCAGTTTTGGGATGCTATCCCTCGGTATTCCTAGCCCATTCAACTTCAAGTCTCTGCATTGAAGGACACACATAAACTGAGGCTCAGGAGGGTTCATACAGAGAAACACACATAACCACACTACAACCCTCTGAATATGTTACATTGAGGAACAGGGAGACAGTAGGCTAGCGAACAGTGTTACCCATTAGAGGTGCCGTCACCCTCCTCCACAGTCTTCATCCCAGGAACCTTCTGCCCAAACAGCTTGACAGCCAGGAACATCAGCATGCCACAGTGGTTGGTATAGCAACAGGTGGCGTCCACAGCGATCAGTAGCACCAAGAAGATGACTATGACAATGCCTGCCACAGCCCCTTTCCC
The DNA here is from genome assembly GCF_901001165.1 of Salmo trutta. Classification (NCBI taxonomy): domain Eukaryota; kingdom Metazoa; phylum Chordata; class Actinopteri; order Salmoniformes; family Salmonidae; genus Salmo; species Salmo trutta. Next base: position 13,241,315 of record NC_042993.1, on the reverse strand, counting down.
CATCCCACCCTTATTCATCTTGGCTACTGAAAGGGAAGAAGGGAGGGAAGGAGTGAGGGAGGGGATGAAAGGGACGGAGAGAAGGAGAAAGACACAGAGAGGGAGAGATAATCATATTTAAACTCAGTAAAACCTTTTATCCTGACCTGGCATTCTGTTCTGTAACTGTTTTATATCAGATAGTCTGTGCAATAGTCTGTTTTCCAGTATGCGACTGTGGTAAAGCTGTGAAACAGCTCGTAAGGAATGACATCACCAAATAATGAACTAATTGCTGGCACCTGTGCCTGTTTGCCAGCTCTGCCCGGGACTCTGGAAAAACTATTTTTAAGGTGAGAGCGCAGAAAGGTGGTAGCGGAGGAGCTGGTCCTTCGATGAACGTGAGGCTCTGTAGCCCTTGCAATTATATTGCGCTCACCCTATAATGGTGGGAGGGTGTTATTCGCTGCTGTGTAGGGCTGCCGACGGCAACCAGATAAGAAAGATTTTTTGGGGGGTTGTCGCTTAAGGCTAAGGCTACTCAGTTCACCTTAGATACGTACCTACCGTCGGCCTGCAACTTGCCATGCCTGCCGGCTCAGCAAGGGTGCACATGCTCAGACCCCACGGGAGCGTCTCGTCAGCTAGACAAGCTAAATGTTTTTACATTTTTTAAATATTTTTAGTGTCATGTCTGTGTCCTATTCTGTTGGCTGAGTCCTGTTAAATGTGTTTAGTTTTTAGGAGTACCTTTTTAAATTACAGTTTGGGTTATGAAGGGAGGACAGAACAGTTATTGTAGGGCTGGGTCCTATATGTGCCTTCATCAATATTGTGTGGGTCTTTTGACTGTTTGAATTGGTCCAAGAACCTGTCTGCTGTGAAGTCACAGCTTGGGTTGTGCCGTGGCGGAGATCTTTGTGGGCTATACTTGGCCTTGTCTCAGGATGGTAAGTTGGTGGTTGAAGATATTGCTCTAGTGGTCTGGGGGCTGTGCTTTGGCAAAGTGGGTGGGGTTATATCCTTCCTGTTTGGCCCTGTCCGGGGGTATCATCAGATGGGGCCACAGTGTCTCCTGACCCCTCCTGTCTCAGCCTCCAGTATTTATGCTGCAGTAGTTTATGTGTCGGGGGGCTAGGGTCAGTCTGTTATATCTGGAGTTTTTCTCCTTTCTTATCCGGTGTCCTGTGGGAATTTAAGTATGCTCTCTCTAATTCTCTCTCGCTTTCTTTCTTTCTCTCTTTCTTTCTTTCTTTCTTTCTTTCTCTCGGAGGACCTGAGCCCTAGGACCATGCCTCAGGACTACCTGACATGATGACTCCTTACTTTCCCCAGTCCACCTGGCCATGCTGCTGCTCCAGTTTCAACTGTTCTGCCATGCGGCTATGGAACCCTGACCTGTTCACCGGACGTGCTACCTGTCCCAGACCTGCTGTTTTCAACTCTCTAGAGACAGCAGGAGCGGTAGAGATACTCTCAATGATCGGCTATGAAAGCCAACTGACATTTACTCTTGAGGTGCTGACTTGTTGCACCCTTGACAACTACTGTGATTATTATTATTTGACCATGCTGGTCATTTATGAACATTTGAACATCTTGGCCATGTTCTGTTATAATCTCCACCCGGCACAGCCAGAAGAGGACTGGCCACCCCTCATAGCCTGGTTCCTTTCTAGGTTTCTTCCTAAGTTTTGGCCTTTCTAGGGAGTTTTTCCTAGCCACCGTGCTTCTACACCTGCATTGCTTGCTGTTTGGGGTTTTAGGCTGGGTTTCTGTACAGCACTTTGAGATATCAGCTGATGTAAGAAGGGCTATATAACTACATTTGATTTGATTTGAGTTCTGGTGTGTCCTTCACTCTTACATACTGGTTTATTGGAAGGTGGTGGCAGCACTGCGTTACTCTGCTCAATCCAGTATTTGTCCCACCTCTTGGAAGGTCTCAAGCTTTATTTCACTACTACAGTATGCCATAGCAGCTTACCAGGCTGTGGGACGTTGAAGTTCAGCTTGGCGGAGCTGGAGGAGCCGTAGGAGTTGACGGCTAGCACCTCCATGTGGTAGTCTGATTTATACTGCAGGTCATGGAGGTTGATCACTGTCGAGTTGGACGGCAGGTCCTTCTCCCTCCAGTCCTCATCCACCTTATTCTAAGAGAGAGAGAGGAGGTGGGGGGGGGGTGTAAGGTCTTGCACACTGTAATGTCTAGATCTTTTGTCTTCACTGAAAAACAAAAACGCATGCATACTCACCAATCTGTAGCGGACAGTGTAGTGGATAATGGGGGAGTCTCCGTTGTCCAACTGCATTAAAGGGATTGAGAACATATTGCCCTCAACCTTCCCCTCGCTGGCCACCAGGACCGGGCTGTCTGGTTCCCCTGGGGAGGGAGGGAGGTAGAGGCAGTGTGTTGGTACAATAGGTACAGAGGTCAGGGGTGTTCATGCATCAGCCAGCTTACACACAGTGTGAGAAATCTACTGTCATGTTAGGGAGGTTGGTTATCCGTGAAAAATTTACATTTCAGAGTTTTTCGACACGTATCAGTACTTTACCTCCTGCGGGGCCGAATGCCGATGGAATGGGATGATGTCATCAGGAGCGGGGCAGTAATGGAGCATGAATAGCCATCAGCGAGTAGGTGATGATGTCATGTGGATGATCATGTGACAGCGGAATGAGTGAATTATGGCAGATTAATTTTTCTTCCAGCCAAAATACAGCTGAAGTCGGAAGTTTACATACACCTTAGCCAAATAAATTTAAACTCAGTATTTCACAATTCCTGACATTTAATCCAAGTAAAAATTCTTTGTTTTAGTTCAGTTAGGATCACCACTTTCTTTTAAGAATGTGAAATGTCAGAATAATAGTAGAGAGAATGATTCATTCCAGCTTTTATTTCTGTTATCACATTCCCAGTGGGTCAGAAGTTTACATACACTCAATTAGTATTTGGTAGCATTGTCATTAAATTGTTAAACTTGAGTCAAACGTTTCGGGTAGCCTTCCACAAGCTTCCCACAATAAGTTGGGTGAATTTTGGCCCATTCCTCCTGACAGAGCTATTGTAACTGAGTCAGGTTTGTAGGCCTCCTTGCTCGCACACGCTTTTTCAGTTCTGCCCACACATTTTCTATAGGATTGAAGTCAGGGCTTTGTGATGGCCACTCTTTGACTTTGTTGTCCTTAAGCCATTTTGCCACAACTTTGGAAGTATGCTTGGGGTGGAAGACCCATTTGCGACCAAGCTTTAACTTCCTAACATCTTGAGATGTTGCTTCAATATATCCACATAAGTTTCCTACCTTATGATTCCATCTATTTTGTGAAGTGCACCAGTCCCTCCTGCAGCAAAGCACCCCCACAACATGATGCTGCCACCCCCGTGCTTCAAGCTTGGGATGGTGTTCTTCGGCTTGCAAGCCTCGCCCTTTTCCCTCCAAACATAACGATGGTCATTATCACCAAACAGTTCTATTTTTGTTTCATCAGACCAGAGGACATTTCTCTGAAAAGTATGATCTTTGTCCCCATGTGCAGTTGCAAACCGTAGTCTGGCTTTTTTATGACGGTTTTGGAGTAGTGGGTTCTTCCTTGCTGAGCGGCCTTTTAGGTTATGTTGATATAGGACTCGTTTGACTGTGGATATAGATACTTTTGTGATACAGTGAATTATAAGTGAAATAATCTGTCTGTAAACAATTGTTGGAAAAATTACTTGTGTCATGCACAAAGTAGATGTCCTAACCGACTTGCCAAACTCTAGTTGGTTCACAAGAAATTTGTGGAGTGGTTGAAAAATGAGTTTTAATGACTCCAACCTAAGTGTATGTAAACTCCAACTGTAGATAGACACTCAAAACAGTAGGCAATATGGATATACTGTAGCTTGACACAAGTAATGCAGTTTGAACAATGATAGTTGGTGACAATTAGTAATAATTATACTGCATTTGCCTAGATATGATGCGGTTGGGAGTGAGGAGAGAGAGAGGAGGAAGAGGAGGGTGACACTCACGTATGCCCTGTGTGCGGACGGTGAGCTCTTCGGAGAAGCCTCCCTGACCCAGGTGGGTCTTTGGGGCAAACCGGACAGAGTAGGTGGTGTAGGGGTTCAGATCTGTGATAACCAGGGGGTCTGCACACAAATAACAGAGTGCATGAACACACACATATTACTTTTATATATGTATACACTCAAACCAATCAAACTACTCATAACAAGTCATATCACTAAAATGGTCTTCAGAGGCCTCCCCTGGTTTAGGGAAATCAGTGATCAGATACGACTTCTAGTCCTCAGCGTATTCATTGGCTTCATCTTAAATGTCTCAAACATCATCTATAGTATTTCATGAAATAGATTGGGCACTGAGAGTCAGGTGTTTACCTGTGGACTGGATGACTTTCTCCTGCCAATTGTTCTCACGTCCTGTCTTCCACTGGAGGGTGAAGTGGGTGATGGGAGAGCCCCCGTCCACCAGGGAAGCCCCCAGGGTGAAGTGGACCGACGTGGGCCCTGGGGTGCCACTTACCTGGGATGCTTTACCTGGCCAGGCTGGGGGAGGAGAGATGAGAGAAACATGGAGAACGAGAGGATTGAAGGAGGGTGAAATAGGGAGAAAGTAGGGAGCAGAGCAGTTCAAAGACAGAGAGGTGAAGAGGGAATGAGCATGTCAGAGATGAAAGAATAAGAACATTGTCATTAGAAATAAAAAACGGTGAACACTGCAAATGTAAATAAACTCACCAAAAAAAGAAACTGTCAACTGCATTTATTTTCAGCAAACTTAACATGTGTAAATATTTGTATGAACATAACAAGATTCAACAACTGAGACATAAACTGAACAAGTTCCACAGACATGTGACTAACAGAAATGGAATAATGTGTCCCTAACAAAGAGGGGGTCAAAAGTAACAGTCAGTATCTGGTGTGGCCCCCAGCTGCATTAAGTACTGCAGTGCATCTCCTCCTCATGGACTGCACCAGATTTGCCAGTTCTTGCTGTGAGATGTTACCCCACTCTTCCACCAAGGCACCTGCAAGTTCCCGGACATTTCTGGGAGGAATGGCCCTAGCCCTCACCCTCCGATTCAACTTGTCCCAGATGTGCTCAATGGGATTGAGATCCAGGCTCTTCGCTGGCCATGGCAGAACACTGACAATCCTGTCTTGCAGGAAATCACGCACAGAATGAGCAGTATGGCTGGTGGCATTGTCATGCTGGAGGGTCATGTCAGGATGAGCCTGCAGGAAGGGTACCACATGAGGGATGTCTTCCCTGTAACGCACAGCGTTGATATTGCCTGCAATGACAACAAGCTCAGTCCGATGATGCTGTGACACACCGCCCCAGACCATGACGGACCCTCTACCTCCAAATCGATCCCGCTCCAGAGTACAGGCCTCGGTGTAACACTCGTTCCTTCGACGATAAACGCGAATCCGACCATCACCCCTGGTGAGACAAAACCGCGACTCGTCAGTGATGGGCACTTTTTTCCAGTATGTCTGGTCCAGCGACGGTGGGTTTGTGCCCATAGGCGACGTTGTTGCCGGTGATGTCTGGTGAGGACCTGCCTTACAACAGGCCTACAAGCCCTCAGTCCAGCCTCTCTCAGTCTATTGCGGACAGTCTGAGCACTGATGGAGGGATTGTGCGTTCCTGGTGTAACTCGGGCAGTTGTTGTTGCCATTCTGTACCTGTCCCGCAGGTGTGATTTTCGGATGTACCGATCCTGTGCAGGTGTTGTTACACGTGGTCTCCCACTGTGAGGACGATCAGCTGTCCGTCCTGTCTCCCTGTAGTGCTGTCTTAGGCGTCTCACGGTACGGACATTGCAATTTATTGCCCTGGCCACATCTGCAGTCCTCATGCCTCCTTGCAGCATGCCTAAGGCACATTCACGCAGATGAGCAGGGATCCTGGACTTCTTCTTTTGGTGTTTTTCAGAGCCAGTAGAAAGGCCTCTTTAGTGTCCTAAGTTTTCATAACTGTGACCTTAATTGCCTACCTTCTGTAAGCTGTTAGTGTCTTAATGACCGTTCCACAGGTGCATGTTTATTAATTGTTTATGGTTCATTGAACAGCATGGGAAACAGTGTTAAAACCCTTTACAATGAAGATGTGTGAAGTTATTTGGATTTTTACGAATTACCTTTGAAAGACAGGGTCCTGAAAAAGGGACGTTTCTTTTTTTGCTGAGTTTAGAGTACCTACACTTTAGCTAAAATCTCCCACTGTTTCCAGTTATTTTAGAATTTTATAGTGGTTTGTGGCTGCTTGTCCCTTTATTGAAAGGTAAAAACTGATCGAATCAAAGTGGACGTTGAATCAACGTGGAAAACTGATTGTATTTGAAAAAAGTAATCAACGCAAGGGAATTTCATATTTTTTTCACCTAAATCCAATGACTTGGTGACATTTTTTGTTGATTTCACGTTGAATTAACATTGAACTGACGTCTCTGTCCAGTGGAATGTTGTGTTAGTGCTAAGTATTATCATAACAGAGTAGGAAGGTCAAGAGTGGCCTTACTCTGCAGGCTGAAGTCTGTGGAGGCGTTGCCAGCAGGACTGATAGCCATGCAGCTGTACAGCCCTCCATCTGAGGGCGTCACATTGTCAATGACCAGGACATAGCCATCCTCCATTCTCACTCGACCTCCACCAGCGTCCTGTGTCCACACAAACACAACCAGACAGGAACTCAGAGGAGAGAAATATAACAAAAAATGTATTCTCTGCCTGATTCTCCCCCAATATTTGTTGTAATTAATGCCACTGTGTGAATGTATCGTCTGTCTTACCACTGTTAGCAGGTGGTCATTGTTGGTCTTCCTGACCCACTGCAGTGCGGGCATAGGGTGTCCTGAGACGTTACAGGACACTGAGAGACTCTGGCCTGGCTCCACCTCCATCTTCTCCTGGCTCAGCACTGCTACAGGATGCTCTGTAAACACGCACAGAACAAGAGACAGGACAAACTGAGTGCTTTGTGTGACAATAACAAACAAATTACAATAGATAAGAATATGTGTAAATTATTAACAATATATGTGCATCTTCTGTTAAATAGGAAAAATTATTTTGTTGTGTGTTCAGATGGCTTCGAAGACCAGAAAGATATTGGTATTGTATCTGGTTAGGGAGTGAAAGTTATTTATAATAAGGGTTACATGGAGAAAAACTGACCTCTCTGAAATGAAAATGGATGGGCCTCCCTTCAGCAAAATATATTTGACCTAAACCCTCCCTGAACGCTTGAAAGAAAAAAGTGACCGTCCCCTATACCCAAAATAATAATTCAAACATAAAGTGGATAACAGAGAACATGTCTACCATTTACCCTCACTTCTTGGACAGACCAGAGCCTTAGATATGAAGTTTTAGAAACTGTTCTGTCTTGTAAGCATTACATGACAGCAAAGGAATTTTTATTGCGCACAGGGCTGCGGCCGGGGCCAGAAGGTTGTGGGTTCACAGACCCCCGTGGACAAGAGTATGGGTGGAAAGATTTCCTTTATAGTAAAAGCATTGCATAAATCTATCATCGTATTTGCAGGTCCGAGAAAAAATGGCCTTTTATGCAATTCTACGTCATTTTACATATTAGCAGAATATGTGTTAATAACACACAAACTACCAAAATTACAGGCCAAGAATGGACAGAGAGTTGTCCCTATTTGTTCATCTTATCATATTTCTCTAATGCCAAATGTCTTGTTTTAAATGAAACTGTCCAAGATAGCAAATAATTATATCTCTGACATCATGAGGAATCTTGAAGTTAGGCCTGCCTACCTTTCCACCCCAGACAGAGTAGGACTACTAAAATGTAAGTGTCACGACTTCCGCTGAAGTCGGCTCCTCTCCTTGTTTGGGCGGTGTTCGGCGGTCGACGTCACCGGCTTTCTAGACATCGCCGCTCCATTTTTCATATATCCATTCGTTTTTTCTTGTTCCATACACACCTGGTTTTCATTCAATAATCAACTGCATGTATTTAGTCCTCTGTTTCCCCTCCATGTCTTTGTGTGTAATTGTTTATTGTTATGTGGATATTATTCAGGCGCTATACTTTTGTTATGTTATGTGTTTTTGGCACGTTTAAGTTTTTATGTGCTGTAGTTTTTGGACCGGAATTGAAGTGCGCCTGTTTACTACACTCTGATCTCCTGCACCTGACATCGCCTCCGTACACACCCCTAACAGTAAGTTTTAACTGCTGGCTACTCTTCTTCAATGGCTTAACCCAACGAGAGAAGGTCACAAGTGTTTCCCTAAAAGCTGTCTGTGTTTAAACATCTTCTGTTGCACAGAACGTGAATAGATTAATCAATCGATAGTGATAGAATTATACGAACAAAAATATAAAGGCAACATGCAACAATTTCAAAGATTTTAGTAAGTTATACTTCATAGAAGGAAATCAGTTAATTGAAATAAATTAATTAGGCCCTAATCTATGTATTTCACATGACTGGGCAAGGGCGCAGCCATGGGTGGGCCTGGGAGGGCATAGGCCCACCCACTTGGGAGCCAGGTCCACCCACTGGGGAGCTAGACCCAGCAAATCAGAATGAGTTTTTCCCCACAAAATGGCTTTATTAAAGACAGAAATACTCAGCACCCTTCCCCTCCTCAGACTATCTCGCAGGTGAAGAAGCCGGATGTGGAGGTCCTGGGCTAGCGTGGTTACACATGGTGTGCGGTTGTGAGGCCGGTTGGATGTACTGCCAAATTCTCTAAAACGACGGCTTATGGTAGAGAAATTAACATTCAATTCTCTAGCAAAAGCTCTGTTGGACATTCCTGCAGTCAGCATGCCAATTGTACACTCCCTCAAAACTTGAGACATCTGTGGCATTGTGTTGTGTGACAAAACTGCACATTTTAGAGTGGTCTTTTATGGTCCCAGCACAAGGTGCACCTGTTTAATGATCATGCTGTTTAATCAGCTTCTATCGTAGAAATATAACTTTGCTCTGTGCTTCTGCAAGCATGCATTTCATAGCCTATAGCCTATAGGCTACGGATCATTTGATTGAGACCACACTAAATAGCCTATAGGCACACCTGATATTGTTTGACCGTTGGAGAATCAGAGATGAGGGGCGGCATCGGGCACACATCGATATATAGCCTTATAAGCAACTCATTTTAAAACACTAAGAAATATTGGAATTTCATCAATTAAAAATTACATGACCCTCCCAAGAACTAGATTTGAAAAAAAAACACTAAACCTAGAACTTGACTGAAATTGAAAAAGCATGAACCTTCCCCATTTTCCTCAAAGGTGCCCATTCTTTCCATCAATCTTTCTGAAAACACCTGAAGATAAAAAATATATATATATTCCCTGATGAGAGACACACACTGCTGCTTTTCCCTGGTTGAAAATGTTACACGGGTAATGGGTTTGAATGGGATCAAATGGTTTGTTTTCTGAAACAGCTTCTGTTGGCTCAGGCTCACTAGACTGTCTGACAGAAAATGGTTGCTTACATAGAATCAAATTCTCCATGATATCTCTGTATATCAGGAACGTAAACATCTGGAAGGAAGTATTCAAATAACAAGCCATTTTTTATCTGTTATTTTGGAGAAAGCTTAGTCTTATGAAGCTAAAGCGGTTTGTTTCCAGGGGGAGTGTGTTTCCTGATGTTCTCTAACAAACCACACCTGAGACATCCAGCATGATCATGGCACTGCTCTCTGAGATTTTATTCTTGGCCGTGCAGATGTACTCTCCGTGGTCGCTCCTGACTACGGACGAGATAATCAGCTCACTCTTGTCTGAGTTGTACTTGTAGCGGGACTCATCTGAAGAGTCTGGGCTGAGGAGGGAAGCGCCGACAGACAGACAGACAGACGTGAGGCCTGGTGCTACAGAACATTAGCACGCTGCTGATAAGGAAGTTGACAGGAAGTGAGACACACAGTCAACCACACAGACAGGATGGCACGCCACATTAGTGGTGTACTGAGACATAAATGACCACATAAATATAGACACACTGGAGGCCTTCACCCAAACATACACTTTCCAATACACACTAGTTTTTCTCTCTCTCTCTCTCTCTCTCTCTCTCTCTTGCTCTCTCTTTGTGTTATTGCAAACTGTTTTGAGCAGGATACTCTGGCTTTACACACATGCACATCAGTGTGAAGAAACACACACACACTCACACTGTCCAGATGATGTTCGGTTGGGGGACTCCCTCGACCAGGCAGCTGAGGGAGACATTGGTCTCTGGTCCGGCCGTGGCTATCTTCACCTCCTCATGGATCTTCGCTGTGGGAGGAACTACAGCAGGAGGGTCAGAGGAGACATGATTTATTATAGTCAACAACAACACTCCTAATCCTCTGGTCTATACAGAGTTTCTACGAAATAAAGATCCTAAAATATCCCTTATTCCCTCCTGCACTTTGAGTAACCCCACCGTTGACAGAGATGGAGATGTTGAGCTTTTCGAAAATGGGCCGGTCCTTGATTTTAGCCTCACAGGTATATGTTCCGTGATCCTTCCTGGTGATGTTGTTGATCTGTAGAGAGTTGTCTTTTAGTCTTCTGATCCGACCTGCTGGGAGCAAAAGATGGCAACAGGGAAAAGAAAGATCAGCCCCATCTCAGCATGAGGAACACGTTCTGTCTGCTTAATCATCAATATAACCAAGCTTCAAAAAGCAATCACGCTTTCTCTTTAAGGTTGTCAATGGGGACGTTCACATGAAACAGGGTCAGGGCTTGTCTGACGGTTATTTTCAGTGTGTTTTGTCCCTCTGGAAAAAAAAGACAGATTGAATCAGATGTTTCCTGGGGAAGAGTCCGGAAAACATCCCTCGATTTTTACGGCAAATCGGATTAGCCTATGAGCTACGTGACCACTTCTGCCCCTCAACAGCCTGTCCACCATTGCCACCTCTCCATTGGTCGCAGGCAGGCAGGCAGGCAGCAGCTAGTGCGAGGAGCTAGGAAGCTAAGAGACCCCCATACCACATGAACAATCAGAACCCAGGGTACCCCTCCTACCTTCAGAGTGCAGTTTCTCATGGTCCCTCTCCCAGTTGACTTCCACCGCCGGCTTGCCAGTGACCATGCAGGTGATGAGCCCATCTTGACCTTCCAGGAACTCATGGTAGGCCGGTGTTTCCCCGAAGGATGGCCGCTCTGGGTAAGTTGAGAGGGATGGAGAGAGTGAAAGGGTCATTGTGTGTGTGTTTTTGGTTTTACTATCCTCAAGGAAAATTTCACTGGTCCCAACAAGGAAAAAGGATATTTCAGGCTAAGGGTTTCGGGTTAGAATTAGGGTTAGGAGTTCGGTTGGGGGTTTGAGGTTTGGGGCTAAGGTTAGGATTAAGGAAAATGTTACTCTTCCCCACAAGGAAAAAGGCTATTTTAGGCTTAGGGGTTAGGTTTAGGGTTAGGGTTCGAATTAGGGTTTAGGGTTAGGAAGTTGGGGGTTTGGGGTTAAGGTTAGGGTTAGGGTTAGGGATGAGGGAAAATAGGATTTTGAATGGGAATAAACGTTTTGGTCCCCACAACGATACTATAACAAACGTGTGTGTGTGTGTGTGTGTGTGTGTGTGTGTGTGTGTGTGTGTGTGTGTGTGTGTGTGTGTGTGTGTGTGTGTGTGTGTGTGTGTGACAGAGATATGAGCTATGTGGCATCTTTGATCTTGCAAGACAACACTAATTAGCTCAATACTCAAACAATAAGAGAAAAACCCTTCAACACTGACTCTTGGTCATATTAGCCAGGTGAAAAGTTTAACTTTAAACATCTTACCGTAGACAAAGATGGTATACAATTTATCATCTCTGTGACCGGAATCAAATTCACAAAAGCATTTGTACTGTCCTGCATCCTCCATCTTGGCATTCCTGATGAACAGTTTTGACGATGTCTCATCCACTTTCTCAACCTGGTAATCTTCAGCATCCTCTCCATCTTTCTGCCAGGAGATGTCTCCTTCCCCACCAGCTATGAGGGGTTATGTGTGATTATATGTATCATATTTGAAAAATTTGTTAAGGATGTATATTTATATATATATACACAGTTGAAGTTGGACGTTTACATACACCTTAGCCAAATACATTTAAACTCAGTATTTCACAATTCCTGACATTTAATCCTAGTAAGAATTCCCTGTCTTAGGTCAGTTAGGATCACCACTTTATTTTAAGAATGTGTAATGTCAGAATAATATTAGAGAGAATGATTTATTTCAGCTTTTATTTCTTTCATCACATTCCCAGTGGATCAGAAGTTTACATACACTCAATTTGTTTTTGGTAGCATTGCCATTAAATTGTTTAACTTGGGTAAAAAGTTTTGGGTAGCCTTCCACAAGCTTCCCACAATAAGTTGGGTGAATTTTGGCCCATTCCTCCTGACAGAGCTGGTGTAACTGAGTCAGGTATATAGGCCTCCTTGCTTGCACACGCTCTTTCAGTTCTGCCCACAAATTTTCTATGGAATTGCTTTTTTATGGCGGTTTTGGAGCAGTGGCTTCTTCCTTGCTGGACGGCCTTTCAGGTTATGTCGATATAGGACTCGTTTTACCTGTTTCCGCCAGCATATTCACAAGGTCCTTTGCTGTTGTTCTGGGATTGATTAGCATTTTTCACATCAAAGTACGTTCATTTTTAGGAGACAGAACGCGTCTCCTTCCTGAGCGGTATGACGGCTGCGTGGTCCCATGGTGGTTATACTTGCGTACTATTGTTTGTACAGACGAGCGTGGTACCTTCAGGCATTTGGAAATTGCTCCCAAGGATGAACCAGACTTGTGGAGGTGTACCATTTTTTTTTGTGTGAGGTCTTGGCTAATTTCTTTTGATTTTTCCCATGATGTCAAGCAGAGGCACTGAGTTTGAAGGTAGTCCTTGAAATACATCCACAGGTACACCTCCAACTGACTCAAATGATGTCAATTAGTGTATCAGAAGCTTCTAAAGCCATGACATAATTTTCTGGAATTTTCCAAGCTGTTTAAAGGCACAGTCAACTTAGTGTATGTAAACTTCTGACCCACTGGAATTGTGATACAGTGAATTATAAGTGAAATAACCTGTCTGTAAACAATTGTTGGAAAAATTACTTGTGTCATGCACAAAGTAGACGTCCTAACCGACTTGCCAAAACTATAGTTTGTTAACAAGACATTTGTGGAGTGGTTTAAAAATGAGTTTTAATGACTCCAACCTAAGTGTATTTGAACTTCCGACTTCAACTGTATCTATGTGTGTGTATATATATATATATATACTGCTCAAAAAAATAAAGGGAACACTTAAACAACACAATGTAACTCCAAGTCAATCACACTTCTGTGAAATCAAACTGTCCACTTAGGAAGCAACACTAATTGACAATAAATATCACATGCTGTTGTGCAAATGGAATAGACAACAGGTGGAAATTATAGGCAATTAGCAAGACACCCCCAATAAAGGAGTGGTTCTGCAGGTGGGACCACAGACCACTTCTCAGTTCCTATGCTTCCTGGCTGATGTTTTGGTCACTTTTGAATGCTGGCGGTGCTTTCACTCTAACCCACACAAGTGGCTCAGGTAGTGCAGCTCATCCAGGATGGCACATCAATGCGAGCTGTGGCAAGAAGGTTTGCTGTGTCTGTCAGCGTAGTGTCCAGAGCATGGAGGCGCTACCAGGAGACATGCCAGTACATCAGGAGACGTGTGCAAGGAGGAGCAGGAGAAGCACTGCCAGAGCCCTGCAAAATGACCTCCAGCAGGCCACAAATGTGCATGTGTCTGCTCAAATGGTCAGAAACAGACTCCATGAGGGTGGTATGAGGGCCCGACGTCCACAGGTGGGGGTTGTGCTTACAGCCCAACACCGTGCAGGACGTTTGGCATTTGCCAGAGAACACCAAGATTGGCAAATTCGCCACTGGCGCCCTGTGCTCTTCACAGATGAAAGCAGGTTCACACTGAGCACGTGACAGATGTGACAGAGTCTGGAGACGCCGTGGAGAACGTTCTGCTGCCTGCAACATCCTCCAGCATGACCGGTTTGGTGGTGGGTCAGTCATGGTGTGGGGTGGCATTTCTTTGGGGGGCCGCACAGCCCTCCATGTGCTCGCCAGAGGTAGCCTGACTGCCATTAGGTACCGAGATGAGATCCTCAGACCCCTTGTGAGACAATATGCTGGTGCGGTTGGCCCTGGGTTCCTCCTAATGCAAGACAATGCTAGACCTCATGTGGCTGGAGTGTGTCAGCAGTTCCTGCAAGAGGAAGGCATTGATGCTATGGACTGGCCCGCCCGTTCCCCAGACCTGAATCCAATTGAGCACATCTGGGACATCATGTCTCGTTCCATCCACCAACGCCACTTTGCACCACAGACTGTCCAGGAGTTGGCGGATGCTTTTGTCCAGGTCTGGGAGGAGATCCCTCAGGAGACCATCCGCCACCTCATCAGGAGCATGCCCAGGCGTTGTAGGGAGGTCATACAGGCACGTGGAGGCCACACACACTACTGAGGCTCATTTTGACTTGTTTTAAGGACATTACATCAAAGTTGGATCAGCCTGTAGTGTGGTTTTCCACTTTAATTTTGAGTGTGACTCCAAATCCAGACCTTTATGGGTTGATAAATTGGATTTCCATTGATTATTTTTGTGTGATTTTGTTGTCAGCACATTCAACTATGTCAAGAAAAAGTATTTAATAAGATTATTTCTTTCATTCAGATCTAAGATGTGTTGTTTAAGTGTTCCCTTTATTTTTTTGAGCAGTATATATAAATTCATACAACTGCATATGCCAGTGTACTAGAATATGCAGAAGACACTCTACCCTTTACATTTTTTTGCTTTATATTGTATTTGTTCAACCATGGTAAGATGTTGCTCTTATGGAAATGCCAGAACATTGTACCAACCTTTGCAGAGGAGCATAGCATTCTCACCCAGCAACACATCTGGCTTGCTGGTGATGATTTCCATTTTGGCCTCTGACACAGTGAGGAAGAAGAGCAATATTATAACAACCTTTCAGACACCTAACAGTAACACCACTTGAAACTTCTACATTCTGGAATAACTATTGAAATGGAGAACCTAGAGCCAAACATTTGGGCCTGTCTATCGACTTGACTAAGAATACATTAGTGTGATTAATCAAATACCACCAAACCACACCTGTAATGTATTTTCTACACTGTATCTCTACAACAGACTGTAACGATGCACTCATCAACACTATACATTTCCAAGAGAGATCAGTTGATTGATTTGACCTGGGACACCTGCAGAAGGAGAGAGGTCTCAATTGCTCCTGTCAACGCTGAAGCCCTGCAGATTGCCATCAATCTGGAGATAGTAAGTTAGGCCTACAAATAGGCTCCTAGGGACTAATTGCAGCATGCTGACAGGCGGCCAGGAAAAAAACAAGCAGGGACCTTGGCAGTGGTGGACTTCCTGAGCAGCACACTATTCCTTCCTGTACTGTGGCTGAGAATGGCTGTATGGCTGCGGCTCAGACGGGCTCTATGGCTGTGGATGAGACAGGCTCTATGTCTGTGTCCCAATTCTCTTATATGGCCACATCTCCTTCGCCTCATAACTTACTTTCTTTCTGTCTTTGTCTTTGTTGGCCACTGAAAGGTGAAATGGTTGGTTAGATTTCCAACCTTTTGCTTTCCTTTCCCCTATCATCAATTTGGTTGTAAAACAAGGTCAGGGGGCTCTTGGAGCCTAAACCAAATTACAGCAGAGGGAAGATATAGCCTTAACAATCACAGCTGGGTTAATTAGGATGAGTTTAGATGTGGTGGAATTAGAATAAGAGTAGTTAGTTGGCATCTCTTTTTTGGCATTTTAAAGATCACTGCCAAATTATGGACTGGGGTGGATTCAGAAAGCATTTATCTCCTATTACAATTCAGCCTCAGAAACAGATGAGCTTGGACATTGCTCTGGGTACACCTCACACTGATGGAACTCAGTAGAGATAGAATAAAGAAAATCTATTTTTTAACATAAGAGATGACCAAACTCAGTATTCTCTCCTATGTCCTAGCATTCGGGATGCTGTATAGCTGTAGCACCACTTTCATGTACTTGAGGAATGTGTTGAAAGTGCTATATATTGTACATGTAGGGAAAAATAATCCTGCAGCAACAGGAAATGTGCATTATTATGTGGATTATAATGAATTTACATTTTTGTAGGGGTTGATAAATGTATCTTAAGGGAAAATCAAGTCTGAAATGTCAAAGTGGAAATTACAAACTTCAGAAAGCTTTTTAAACACACACCAAGTTTTAAATGTCCTACATCAGAGGAAAGCTATCCTGCAACAGGTTGATCAAATTAAGATCCTACATCTGTAGCAGTGATATGATCATCAGATATAGGCTATACCAGCTCTGATATACTGATTTCAAGAAAAACAGAAAAATACACGTGTTAAGACTGGACCAAATATTCTAAGAGCTACACTATACTGTACTTCTGCTGAGCAGCCTACAACCATGCCATCCAGTGTGTTGGCATTCAAGTGACCAGATTAAAGAAGTTTGTTTCATTACACTGAAGCATACCACATATTCAAAGAAATGAACTCCAACAGTGACATTTTTTGGTCTATATATGTCTATATTATTTAAACTATTGGCAAATGCATATTGACAAATAATGAACAAATAAACAAATAAATAATAGAATAAATACAATTAAAAACAAAAAATAGTCCCACTCCCAACAAATATAAAAGTAGGCCTAATTAATATGATTATTTAAAGAAATATTCAAACCTTGAAGTGTTTAGGATTTTGTATTCTCACCTGAAAAACCAAGGACCAGCATTATGGAACACATTCTCAAGATGAGCATCGATTCAGCCATTTCTACCTCAACGTTGTCACTATCCTCAATGAATGGATCGATGTAGTCCTTGACACCTGCTGCATGCAATTGCGCGCGAAATACAACAGTGGTGGAAACATGTGTTTCATGCTTTTATAGGCAAGAGGTGAGAACCAGGGAGACAGACAGGGACCCCACAATCTCTAAAATCTCTGTACGCCGCCCTCCCCTGCTAAAATCCACACCCCTTAACATTTTCGGTTCAGATCATGCACCGGGGAAAAATAATGCTGGAAAGTTGCCTTCCCTACCCTATCAGGCGCCACCGCAGCCCCTGCCTCCGCTCCAAAACACCGGATAAAAGGAACTCTGCACTCCCCACTCCCCCAGGGATGAGATTGAAGAAGATATTTTTATCACTCGACTCCATCAGTTTTAGTTAAAGAGCAAGTTCATCTGAATTCAAAATGTGATGAAATGAAGTTATGCAAATAAAACATATATTCTTGATTTAGTAAAGCCTTCGTTTCTTGACTACATTTTTCTGTTCCCATCATTTCTGTTTGTAGAAAATGTCACACTTTGTCTGGAAAGCTCATGTAAAATGTTGATAATTTATGTTCTCAGCATAAATAACACTAGGTTAAAAAAAGAGAAAACAATACAATCAAAGTAGCCGAAATTAAACTCTGCCATTAATGGAAAAATAAAGTCTCAGAATAAAAATATTCAAGATGCAGGGATTGTACATAGTTGCACTTATTTTATGGAGAGCACTTATTTTAATTATCCAACTCCAAAGGAAACTGCTACTTGTGCGCTGCGCAAGGTATAGATTCGTTTCACACTACAGTAATTCTGACATAGCTGAGAGATGCAGTATGAGACGTGATAAATCGACCATAGGCAATATTTTATACTATTTTTATGGTGCTCAACAATAAGGTTTCCCCGGTGACATATGAAAAATTAAAGGAGAGCCGCACACTCTATGAGCTCAGATGCAATAATTGAATAACCTAATATCCAACGTTTCGACAGACAACCTGTCTTCATCAGGGTATATTCTCCGGGGGCATACCCAGTCAATTAGATATTGTGCTTCGTTAACCAGGTCCTCTGCCAGAACAGCTGAGTTAAACAATGGAATGTCAAACAATTGATAGTGGTGTATAATCTATGGACGCCCATTCTTCAATACAGAAACATTACAATAATATATTTTCTTTACTCATGATGAAGTAAAAAAGCAAAATATGTTTTTAATTAGTTAAAAAACAACTACATTTCCAAATAAAAAGTCATCAACGTGAGGGCATTTCATCTTTTTTTCACCAAACTTTTAACCAAAATCCAATGACATGGTGGCATGTTTTGTTGATTTCACATTGAATTCACGTTAGTTGACAACTCAACCAAATGTAAATCAAAACTAGACTTTGAACTGACGTCTGTGCCCAGTGGGATCCCTCACTTCAAATGTAGAGTTATTAAGAGGAGATTATGTACACACATTTCAGTATAAATCTTGCAATCAAATTAACAATCTGCGAACTCCGGCACCGCATCTGCCCCTTTGATTGTGAACATCCTGGAAACTAGGGCATGGTGTTTATCGTAAAATGAGCATGAAGGTCATTTGGGACACAAATTAAGTATTTTTCCACAGAATCTTATGTAAACACAGTTCAGTTTCAAGCCAATCCGGAAACCTACATACTTTTCATCTTGGTACAAGACGTGTCTATTTAAGGTGCACACTCACATACTCATATAGGTTAAAGCATTGGCCTGTCACTCTGGCATGAAAGCTATCTAAAAAAAAATGTGGTAGGTGATGTAATCACAGTTTAGCAACCAATATCTGAGCAACACGCACACGCACGCACGCACGCACGCACGCACACACATAAACACACACACACACACACACACACACACACACACACACACACACACACACACACACACACACACAGTCTTGTACTATTAACCTTGTGGGGACACACAATTCAGTCCAATTTAAATTCATATTTTCCCTAACCCCTTAACCCGAAAGCCTAACATTAACTCCTAAACCTAACATTAACTCCTAAACCTAATTCTAACCCTAACACTAATTCTAACCTTAACCCCAAACCCCCTAGGTAGGCATTTGACCTTGTGAGGACTAACAAAATGTCCCCACTTTGTCAAATTTTTGTTTGTTTACTATTCTTGTGGGGACATCTGGTCCCCACAAGTATAGTTATCCATGCCAACACACACACACACACACACACACACACACACACACACACACACACACACACACACACACACACACACACACACACACACACACACACACACACACACACACACACACACACACACACACACATACACAGCATCATCACCCTCCTTTTATCTGGCCAGCCACCCAGTAGGAGCTCAGTATCACTCGTGTTCTCAACCAGGCCGCCACACCTCTGAAGCCATATCATCATATCAGCCATGGGGCCCCAGTGCCAGCCAGCCCTTCCCAGCACCTCGACGCTGATAGTGAATCAATCGCAGGCTCCGGACCGTGGTCCACTCAGCCATTGGAGACACAGCCCTTCCATCAGGGCCGCCTATCACAGCGATTATCAACAGCCTCTCATTATAGGGGAGCGTGCTCTTTATGAAAGTTGGCACACAAAGGGGAAAAAGTGGCAGTCCCAGCTGTGATTATCTTTGTTCCCTCCTCCCCTCTCTTCTTTTCTCACTCCTCCTTCTTGTCATGTTCATCCCTTGATTCAGAGAAGTACAGGGACGTTTGGCAATGCAGCTAGCTACCAAAACCACTATCCTTTTAGGTGAAAAGGAATATGAACTAGCGCTGACTGAGAAGACAAATATATATAAATATGTTTAGCTGAATTATCTTGGGTCCAGATCTTTGTTGATGAATAAGTCAAATACCATCAGTCTCAGGTGACAATGGCTAGTCAAGGCACACTCCCCAAAACAAGGACCCCACACCCTCATGTTTTTGGGATGCCACATGACGCCAGTCCCCAAAGTGTAGACCAGCCACCGTTCCCTTCTTTGTCCTCCTCTCATACTGGTAAACAAACAATGGCCAGATGAACAATGGGGTGTTGTTTTGGTGCCAGAATTGCAACGCTGGTTTAGATAATAAAAACACAAATACCACCACATACTGTACACTGTGCACACACACATTCTTAACAGAAACCCCAGATGTGAGGAGACACTGCAGGAAATTGGGACAGACGCCAAAGGGCTCTCGTGACATTTAAGGGCTACACACCAGAGGAGGCTGGTGGGAGGAACTATTGGAGGACGGGCTCATTGTAATGCTCGAATGGAATACATTTAACGTTATCAAACACATGAAATATATGGAAACCACGTTTGACTCTGTTCCATTGACTCCATTCCAGCCATTAAAATGAGCCTGTCTTCCTATAGCTCCTCCAACCAGCCTATTCTGCCACACACCCTCCTGTTGCCTTGTAGATGGCTGGACTGGATTGGGGGTTGGAGGCTGGGGTGGAAGATATCTCCCATGTAGAGTCATAATTCTGCTTATGAACAATTCTGTAACTACAAAGTTGAGTCAGGGTTAAGGAACTTGGGAGAGTCTGGAGAAACATAACAGCTGTTAGTTTTCCTTTTTCCCCCTTGTTGCTTGCCCTCACTTGTCTATCAGCCTGTGAATACACTCTGAAATGATTTCTATTACAGTTTCAATGTAAAATAAATCTTCGAAAGGATCCAAGGAGGCTATAGGGCGTTGGTTTTGCCCTGTTGGATCCCTTTCGCCCAGATAAAATTATAGAAATGTGTAGCATAACGTGCCTTGACTTGCATTCACAGGGGGGAAAGGGTGAGCTGAGGGTAGGGTGTATGTTACAGTCCTACATGGGCATTGTTGGATTCTGGGTGAAACTTTGAACATTGTCATACTCAGAAGTATAGGAACATTAGTTACAAAAGAGACATGAGGGGTGCCATAATGAAGCTTGGGAGGGGCTGAGTGCAGGGAACACAATCACATAATGAAGCTTGGGAGGGGCTGAGTGCAGGGAACACGATCACATGTGGCAGTACTTATAAGGGGAGAAACCGTTGAAGGCTCATGTCACTTAGCCCCGTGCTTAGCAATAATGATGCAATGTTTAGCGATAAGGAGGAGACTCCACCCAAAGTGGGGTATGAATACTACCACAGGGGAAGCCATGTCTGTGTCTGAATTACAGCTGTATAGACCCTTTGGGAAGAATTAAACTTGGTTAAGCTTCTCTAGTGTCCGTGAGTTATTTACTCTGAAAATTAGAACCTAATAGAATGAAATATGTAACGAGTAGGGACAGCTCTAATACCGAGGTTAATGAATGAACATGTATAAAAGGTTTTCCAGCAGAAAATGACTTTATAGCCCAAGCATCATAACACTAAACTGGATTGAACCCTGAGACCGACCACAGGCTTTGGCAACTCCAACCAGAATCCTGTTAACAATAGACAAGGTAATTAAATCCTGTTCTGTTGAATTCAAGAAAAACGTAATTCCTCTTTATTCTTAGATGCTATTTGTGTGGGTGAGTGACATATAGAAATGTATTCTCTCAGACTCTCTGGACTAGACTATTACACTTACTTTGACTTGACACTGGGAAGATTTAGGTCATTTCTAAAAATGTATCTTGATAGAGAAAACCGCTTTTATCCTCTGTCACATCAGCAATCTACAAGTAACACTCACAAAGGAACATTTCACAGTCCTTTGTCTTCATTCTTGGCTTGGTTCATGCGAATACTGTAAGTTATATTCAGATAGTAAGATATTTATACATTTGAGAGGAAGGAAAGAGTCCCCCTTGTGAGCCAGAAATCTCTAAAAGAAAAAAAGCGGTATGGAGGCCTGATGTGATGGACTATGGGATAGGACAAGAATAGAAGGGGACTGTTTATATTGTTCCATAGACAAATGCATACACTATTTGTTTTATGTTGTCTGTATATTGTAAGACTGTTTACATGCAACAATAACTTTTCTAAATTGTTAGGTTCACATAGTAGCTTGGAGAGAATCCTAGGTAGTGGACGGTTGGTAGCACTGCTGTGTAATGAATACTCAAGGAGAAAAAGGTGAGATTCACTTGCAGAGTGCGGCAGGTGTTTATTACGCCTTCGCAGAAGGCAGGAATCGTGGTCACAGGCAGGCAATTGTCATACACAGGTAGGCAAACAGGCAGGTGAATCAAAACTAGGACTGAAGGCTACAAATGGTTCTCACAATCGAGCTAGGAAAAGGCTTAGTAGAGTCAAAAACGAACAATACCTCACAAAGGCACAAACAGAATGAACTGAACTAAATAAGGAGCTGATGAGACCAGGTGAGTAACTTACATAGGTGAAATCAATGAACAAAAATGAAAGACGGCTACGTTCAAGAACACAAAGAAACAGAACACAAGGTTGACTAAGAAAATAAATACAGAACCTTACAGTACACCCCCCAAGGGAAGCTCCTGACGGCCCAATGGCACCGGAGGGTGGAGCGGGCGGGCGGGGGAGCAGAGGCGGCCGCCTACCTTGGGGGCGAGGTCTGGCAGGCTGGTTCGACAAGGTCGTGGACTGACCTGACGTTTTGTGTCGAGGCTGATGTTCAATGGGTCTGTTCGGGGGTCGACCCCGAGGTCGGTGAGCGGGACGATCCGGACGTTTATGGTGGAATGCCTGAATCATCTCTGGGTCGAGGATGTCCTGGTCGGGGACCCAGGAATGGTCTTCAGGCCCATAACCTTTCCAGTCCACTATATGCGACCTCTTAGGCGTTTGGAATCAAGGATGGCCAGAATGGCGTAGGCAGGTTCCCCTCCGATGTCCAACGGTGGGGGCGCACCGCAGGTTGAGACTGGAGGATGAAGAGGACTGCAGGTGACCGGTTTTAACAGAGACACATGGAAGGATGAGAAGATTTTATACTGACGGGGTAACTGGAGGCGGTACGTGACAGGGTTGATGCGATGGGTTATCTTGAAAGGTCCAATGAAGCGAGGACAGAACTTTTTGCACGGGAGGCGGAGCCGGATATCTCTGGTAGAGAGCCACACGCTGTCCGTGGTGAAAGATTGGCGTAGGTCGGCGGCGTCTGTCGACAAAGCGCTTCTGGGTATTAGAGGCTTCCTGCAGATGCCGGTGAGCGGTCTCCCATACCTGATCACTACACCGAAACCAGTCGTCGACAGCTGGGACAGTACCAGGCTCCGCCTCCCAGGGAAACATGGGGGGTTGTTAACCAAGTACACACTGAAACAGAATAAGGCAGATGGATGAATGAATGAGTGAGTTCTGAACGTATTCAGCCCAGGCCATATATCGACTCCAGTCGTGTGGAGAGGCAGAACATTGTTGGCGGAGGTACATTTCTTGGTTCAGGCGTTCCGTCTGCCCGTTGATCTGGGGATGGTACCCAGAGAAGAGGCTGAGGGCAAACCCCCCCCAGCCGGTCACAGATGGCTCGCCATACCCGGGAGACAAACTGGGGCCAGTGGTCAGAGACGATGTCCTCTGGAATCCCATACAGACGGAACACCTGCTGGAACATACACTCAGCCAATTCCATGGCATTAGGTAAATGAGGAAGAGGAACCAGATGACACATTTTTGAAAAACGGTCTACTATGACAAGAATGGTGGTGTTACCAGAGGATTCACAGGATTCTTCCAATGGCATTGAGGAGTCACCACATAAGTCACTGGCTTTATCAATAAGTGCATCGAGGACGTCGTCCCCACAGTGACTGTACGTACATACCCCAACCAGAAGCCATGGATTACAGGCAATAATTCGCACTGAGCTAAAGGGTAGAGCTGCCACTTTCAAGGTGCGGGACTCCAACCCGAAAGCTTACAAGAAATCCTGCTATGCCCTGCGATGAACCATCAAACAGGCAAAGCGTCAATACAGGACTAAGATTGAATCATACTACACTGGCTCCGATGCTCGTCTTATGTGGCAGGGCTTGCAAACTATTACAGACTACAAAGGAAAGCACAGCCGCGAGCAGCCCAGTGACACGAGCCTACCAGACGAGCTGAATAACTTCTATGCTCGCTTCGAGGCAAACAACACTGAGGCAAGCATGAGAGCATCAGCTGTTCCAGATGACTGTGTGATCACGCTCTCCGTAGCCGACATGAGTAAGACCTTTAAACAGGTCAACATACACAAGGCTGCGGGGCCAGACGGATTACCAGGACGTTTGCTCCGGGCATGTGCTGACCAACTGGCAGGTGTCTTCACTGACATTTTCAAACAGTCCCTGATTGAGTCTTTAGTACCAACATGTTTCCAGCAGACCACCATAGTCCCTGTGCCCAAGAACACTAAGGCAACCTGCCTAAATGACAACCGACCCGTAGCACTCACGTCCGTAGCCATGAAGTGCTTTGAAAGGTTGGTAATGGCTCACATCAATACCATTATCCCAGAAAACCTAGACCCACTCCAATTTGCATACCACCTTAACAGATCCACAGATGATGCAATCTCTATTGCACTCCACACTGCCCTTTCCCACCTGGACAAAAGGAACACTTATGTGAGAATGCTATTCATTGACTACAGCTCAGCTTTCAACACCATAGTCCCCTCAAAGCTCATCACTAAGCTAAGGATCCTGGGACTAAACACCTCCCTCTGCAACTGGATCCTGGACTTCCTGACGGACCGCCCCCAGGTGGTGAGGGTAGGTAGCAATACATATGCCACGCTGATCCTCAACACTGGAGCTCCCCAGGGGTGCGTGCTCAGCCCTCTCCTGTACTCCCTGTTCACCCACGACTGCATGGCCAGGCGCAACTCCATCACCATCATTACGTTTTCAAACAACACAACAGTGGTAGGCCTGATCACAGACAATGACGAGACAGCCGATAGGGAGGAGGTCAGAGACCTGGCTGGGTGGTGCCAGAATAACAACCTATCCCTCAATGCAACCAAGACTAAGGAGATGATTGTGGACTACAGGAAAAGGAGGACTGAGCACCCCCCCATTCTCATCGATGGGGCTGTAGTGGAGCAGGTTGAGAGCTTCAAGTTCCTTGGTGTCCACATCAACAACAAACTAGAATGGTCCAAACACACCAAGGCAGTCGTGAAGAGGGCACAACAAAGCCTATTCCCACTCAGGAAACTAAAAAGATTTGGCATGGGTCCTGAGATCCTCAAAGGTTCTACAGCTGCAACATCGAGAGCATCCTGACTGGTTGCATCACTGCCTTGTACGGCAATTGCTCGGCCTCTGACTGCAAGGCACTACAGAGGGTAGTGCGTACGGCCCAGTACATCACTTGGGTTAAGCTGCCTGCCATCCAGGACCTCTACACCAGGCGGTGTCAGAGGAAGGCCCTAAAAATTGTAAAAAATTGCCCCCAGCCACCCCAGTCATAGACTGTTCTCTCTACTACCGCATGGCAAGCGGTACCGGAGTGCCAAGTCTAGGACAAAAAGGCTTCTCAACAGTTTTTACCCCCAAGCCATAAGACTCCTGAACAGGTAATCAAATGGCTACCCGGACTATTTGCATTGTATGCCCCCCCCACCCCCTCCCAACCCCTCTTTTTACACTGCTGCTACACTCTGTTTATCATGTATGCATAGTCACTTTAACTATACATTAATCTATATACTACCTTAATTAGGCCGACCAACTAGTACTCCCGCACATTGGCTAACCGGGTTATCTGCATTGTGTCCTGCCACCCACCACCCGCCAACCCCTCTTTTACGCTACTGCTACTCTCTGTTCATCATATTTGCATAGTCACTTTAACCATATCTACATGTACATCCTACCTTTACTACCTCAATCAGCCTGACTAACCGGTGTCTGTATGTAGCCTTGCTACTTTTATAGCCTCGCTACTGTATATAGCCTGTCTTTTTACTGTTGTTTTATTTCTTTACTTACCTATTGTCACCTAATACCTTTTTTGCACTATTGGTTAGAGCCTGTAAGTAAGTATTTCACTGTAAGGTCTACACCTGTTGTATTCGGCGCACGTAACAAATACACTTTGATTTGATTTGACCGATGTGGTGTACTCCTCAATGCCATTGGAGGAATCCCGGAACATATTCCAGTCTGTGCTAGCAAAACAGTCCTGTAGCTTAGCATCTGCTTCCTCTGACCCCTTTTTTTATTGATCTAGTCACTGGTGTTTTCTGCTTTAATTTTTGCTTGTAAGCAGGAGTCAGGACAGAATTATGGTCAGATTTGCCAAATGGAGGGAGAGGGAGAGCTTTGTATGCATCTCTGTGTATGGAGTATAGGTGGTCCAGAGTTATTTTCCCTCTGGTTGCACATTTAACATGTTGATAGAAACTAGGTAAAACTGATTTAAGTTTCCCTACATTAAAGTCCCCGGCAAATAGGAGTGCCGCCTCTGGATGAGCATTTTCTTGTTTGCTTATGGCGGAATACAGCTCATTCAATGCTATCTTGGTGCCAGTCTCTGACTGTGGTGGTATGTAAACAGTTACAGAGAATATAGATGAGAACTCTCTCGTTAGGCAATGTGGTCTGCAGCTTATCATGAGAAACATTTCCTCAGGCGAGCAATGGCTCGAGACTTCCTTAGATATCGTGCACCAGTTGTTGTTTACAAAAATACATAGACCGCCGCCCCTTGTCTTACCAGACGTCGCTGTTCTATCCTGCCGGTACATCGTATAACCAGCCAGCTGTATGTTGATATTGTCGTCGTTCAGCCACAACTCTGTGAAGCATAAGATGTTACAGTTTTTAATGACCGGTTGGTAGTTTAATCTTCCCAATAACTCGTCCATTTTATTGTCCAAAGATTGCATGTTTGAGAGCAGAATTGAGGTGAGTGGGGGTTTATTCGATCACCTCCTACACCTCAGAGGGCTGCCCGCCCTCCGGCCTCTCTTTCTCCGCCTAGTCTTCACACAGATCACTGGGGTCGGGGCCTGTTCCCGAGGGAGCCGTATATCCTCCGACTCGGGCTCGTCAGAGTCGTGAAAGAAGAAAAATGACTCTGCTAGTCCGTGGTGAGTAATCGCAGTCCTGATGTCTAGAAGTTATTTTCAGTCATAAGAGATGGTAGCAGCAACATTATGTACAAAAATAAGTTACAAACAATTTAACATTTGAAGAAGAACCTTTTGAAGTACCTTTTGCATATAGTGTATGTGTTCCTTCAGGGAGTGGTAGTAAATCAGGATGTCATCAATGTTGATCTCCATTGCCTCATTTTCCGGGATAGATAGGGGGTTAACACGGCCCTTCGGTTGGGACACTCCAGGGAGTAAGTCAATAGCACAGTCCCCTGGGCAATGTGGTAGCAGAGTGGAGGCCTTGATTTTGCTGAAGACATTGCTGTACTGGGAGTATTTAGATGGTATGGTGGGTAGCACTGCAGAGGCAGAGTCCTCAATGGTGGTGGCTCTGCAGGGTAGGCTGAGAGAACTGGTGAAGCAGGTAGAAGACCAGGACAGTAATTCACCTTGTTTCCACAAGATGGCAGGGTCGTGACGACAAAGCCAGGGGTGTCCGAGGATGGGTGGCTGTTTGGGGGATGAGAGTTCCATGAGTTGAATGGTTTTGGTGTGGAAGACTCCAATCTGGAGGGTGACGCTCTGTGTCAGGTACGTAATGAAGCCCATGCCCAATGGCTGCCTGTCCAGGCTGTTAATCCTTAAGGGAGGGGTGACAGGTGTTAGATCAATGTCATGCTCTTGTACTAGCTGGTGATTGATAAAATTACCTGCTGCTCCCGAATCTATCAAACCCTCTACATACTTAGTAACCCCCTTCACGGTTATCAATACTGGGATGGAGAATTGCTTCTGGGAGATATTTAGAAATAAGGACACGCCTACCTGCTTGGCAGCGGAGGGACCCTTCTCATGTCTCCGTGGGGGGCGAACAGGGAAATGGCTGAGTAGATGATCTTTCCCTCCACTGTATAGGCAGAGCCCTTCTTGGATCCGACTTTGACGTTCGATACAAGGGAGAGGAGCATGGCCCAACTGTATGGGCACTGGAAAACTCAGATGGGAAGACGGAATCGAGGAAAGAGAAGGTTTTGGGTTCCTCGGTGGCAGAGTTCTTTGGCGGTCAGCAATGAGGTGGTCGATGGATATACGAATGTATTGATTTAAATCCTGAAGGTCACCTCTACAGGCCAGCTCCGCCTGAAGTTCCCTGTTGAGCCCTCTTCGGTAGACGGTAAGTAAAGCAGCCTCACTCCATCCACTCCCTGCAGCCATGGTGCGGACGATCGAGGGCATACTTGGCAGATGAATTGCATCCTTGTTAAAGTTCTATGAGGAGGTCTCCTATAGGACGACCGATAGGAGAGTGATCAAATACCTCTTTGAAGAGGGTGTAGAAATGGGTCTCAGATCCGAGTTCTGTGCTGTTGGCAGTCCATATGGCAGTGGCCCAATCCAGGGCTTTGCCTGTGAGTAGAGATACAACCAAATCCACCTTGCTCTTGTCGGTGGTGAAGTTAGTGGGGTTGTGCGCAATGTATTTGCGGCATTGCATCAGAAATCCCTGACATTTTCCAGGTGAACCGTCATATTTTCTAGGCATGGATATGAATGAAGGAGAGCTATGGGTTACGATACCTGGCATCGGTGGAGAAGGGATAGACTGGCGGAGAAGATGACAGATTTCCTCCATATGCTCCTCTTGCTGGGTTAGGCGCCGCTGTAGCTCCGCTGAATCCAATCCATTTAGGTTGAGGTATTCTGTAATGAATACTCAGGGAGAAAAAAGTGTAGATTCACACGCAGAGCACGGCAAGTGTTTATTTCGCCTTCACAGAAGGCAGGAATCATGGTCACAGGCAGGCAATGGTCATACACAGGTAGGCAAACAGGCAGGTGAATCAAAACAAGGACTGAAGGCTATAAATGGTTCTCACAAACGAGCTAGGAAAAGGCTTAGTAGAGTCAAAACGAACAATACCTACAAAGGCACAAACAGAATGAACTGAACTAAATAAGGAGCTGATGTGACCAGGTGAGTAACTTACACAGGTGAAATATGAACAAAAATGAAAGACAGGGCTACATTCAAGAACACAACGAAACAGAACACAAGGTTGACTAAGAAAATAACTACAGAACCTTACATGCTGCAAAGCCCTGTTAACTCATATCTACACATCATCTGACAAACCGCAATAGAGATCCTGGATGAAGTCCAGGTTTGACCAAAAAACACCTAATCGGTGTTGGCATTAAGTTCATGCCCCCTTGAACTTACATTACATCTATATTATTGTTTTGAAGAGATTACGATCCATTCCTAGCCTAAACAAAGGTGGATGTTGCAATTAATTAAATAGAGGGATGTGGCCTTGATCTAATTTTTGTCTGATCTCTCATGTTAAGACTATAAACAATATCAACAGGAGGAAAAGGTGTCCTGTAGTCACTAGCAAGCATGTGCAAATAAAAACCAAGTAATGGAGGTCGCCAGTTAATAGAAGGATAGACAAAGAGTGTCATCTAACAAATTGTGGTGTCGTAATGACTTTATAGAACGACTGCCAAAACGATGGATGCTTTTTCATGTAGGGACATGGCACCACATACAGAGTCAAAGTATTTATATGTGGATTGTGAACAGCAGAGAACATGTTTACTCTGTTAGCAGCAACTAACCTGCTTATCAAGAACTGAAACTCGACTGTTGTCCTTTGTCTCCCTCCATAGGAACATGCATATTCAACAATAATATATTTAAACAGAACACAAACTTTGTGCACTTCCGCTTTTCTCACTCAGTAACTTTCCACACACCAAGTTCCTCTTGACCCTGTTAGATTCTGGGTGAAACTTGGAACATTGTTATACGCAGAAGCATAGTATATTTTTATTTTACCTATACTTAACTAGGCAAGTCAGTTAAGAACAAATTCTTATTTTCAATGACAGCCTAGGAACAGTGGGTTAACTGCCTTGTTCAGGAGCAGAATGACATATTTTGTACCTTGTCAGCTCAGGGATTCGATCTTGCAATCTTTCGGTTACTAGTCCAACGCTCTAACCACTAGGTTACGCTGCCACCCATATAAGACAGATGGCTTTGGAATGTGTTGGGTGGACGGGAGGAAGTCACAGGATTGCTTTAGGGGAAGCGGATGGACATCTGTGGATTAGGCGAAGGAGGGGTTGAGGTCAGGTCAGATCCCCTGAAGGGATAAATTATGGTTTATTACCCTATTACCCTCTTCCTGTCGAACCATAAGATGTAAATATTGGAGAGAAGGAGGAGTGCCTAAAGTGGAGTATATGTACTTGTGGTGGTGGAAACACGTTTTTGTCTGAATTACAGCTGTATGGACCCTTTGGAAAGAATTAAACTTGGTGTAACGGTCGTCGTACGTAATGGACCAAGACGCAGCGGGTTGAGTGCTCATCTTAACTTTATTTGAACACATACGAAACAAAACAAGAAAACGTTCGAACGAACAGTATTGCAGGCTACACACACAGCTATGCAACAACAACTTCCCACAAACCACAGGTGAAAAAAGGGCTACCTAAGTATGACTCCCAATCAAAAACAACGATGTACAGCTGTTCCTGATTGAGAGCCATACCAGGCCAACAAAGAAATACACAACATAGAAAACCATAGAAATACAAAATAAGAACATTACCCAAAAACCCCGGAACACATAAAACAAACACCCCTCTTACATAAATACATATCCCAATAAACCCCGAAACACATAAACAAATAACCCCTGCCACATCCTGACCGAACCACAATAACCAATAACCCCTTATACTGGTCAGGACGTGACACTTGGTTAAGCTTCTCTAGTGTCCGTGAGTTATTTACTCTGAAAATTAGAACCTAACAACCCCTTACATATACATTCCTTATGGATATAAAGTAATCAATAAGTTCTAGTATGATAACATGAATAAGTATATTTCAAGCTAGAATCCAACGGTATTGACACAGTGAAACCAATACTGAGCATACTAAAACAAACATTTGGATCACTCTTGGAAAATTGGTAAATGATAATAGGATTTTCCATTTAAATCTAGATTATACGTCTTTGTCTTGTCTCGTCCCATGTATATATCTTTTTAGATCTTTTCCTTCGCATTCTTTTTAATATTTTTCCTAATCCTCAACTTCAAAATACTCTACTGCAACCCGCCTCACCCAATGTGGTGTGGATCTGTTATTTTTCTAAAGTATTTCTACTTCCCTCCAAACTGGAATACCTCAACTGAAGCTAGCTAGCTAACTAGCTACCAGCTATCAGTCAGCTAACCTTTAGCTCGGAAAGCTCTCGCCAGTTCATACAACGCGTTTCAAACCAGAGCATACCGGACCTATTTTTCTCTCCATATCCCCGGATTCCTACTGCAAACTCTGAACCCTTTCATCTGGATCACGGCAGCTAGCTAACCGCAACCCGGGTTGACTACCCCTGGCTAACGTTTCCTTCCCGGAGCAAGTGTAACCGATGTGAAATGGCTAGTTAGTTAGCGGTGGTGCGCGCTAATAGCGTTTCAATCAGTGACGTCACTCGCTCTGAGATTTGAAGTAGGGTTTCCCCCCGCGGCTTTTGTGGCGCGATGGGTAACGATGCTTCGTGGGTGTCAGTTGTTGATGTGTGCAAGGGTCCCTGGTTCGAGCCCGGGTTGGGGCGAAGAGAGGGACGGAACTTACACTGTTACACAAGCACCAACTAGCCTGGGGCTAGCCCATGCTAGACCAATCTCCCGGCTAGGGCTCCTGGGCTACTCCTGAAGCCCACTCCTCGGCTACAATATGTGGACCCCTTCTACTGCCGGTACGGGGCACGGAACCCCGTCGATCCTTCACGACTGGATTACCGACATAATCTGCCCGAGGATCCCAACAGGCCCATCAGGTGCGACGTCCCCTGAAGGCCCATTCTGCTAACCGTGGCCTGCTAGCTATCGATAGCATATTGGACTGTTAGCTGATCCACAGGCCAGTTTCTTGGACCACTATACCCATTTTGCCAAATGGACTTGGACCCCTCTGCTACTTGGAACCTTACTAATTCCACGACTGGTCTATCAACGTCACCGCACGAGGAGGCAAAAACAAACTTTCCCCCATCACGACGTCCCTATAAGGCCCTTATGGTAGCTTGATTGCCCCGGCCTGCTAACTGTCTGAATCGCCGTGTCCCCAGCCAGCCCAACCACTCACTGAACCCATACGATCACTTGGCTACGCATGCCTCTCCCTAATATCAATATGCCTTGTCCATTACTGTCCTGGTTAGTGATCACTGTCTTATTTCACTGTAGAGCCTATAGCCCTGCTCAATAACCAACCATGTTGTTCCACCTCCCACATATGCGATGACATCAGCTGGTTTAAACGTCTCTAGAGACTATATCTCAATGACTAGGTTTACCTCCAATGTACTCTCTTCCTACCATACCTTTGTCTGTACATTATGCCTTGAATCTATGCCATCGTACCCAGAAACCTGCTCCCTTTACTCTCTGTTCTGAACGTGCTAGACGGCCAGTTCTTATAGTCTTTAGCCGTACCCTTATCCTACTTCTCCTCTGTTCCTCTGGTGATGTAGAGGTTAATCCAGGACCTGCAGTGCCTAGCTCCACTCCTACTCCCCAGGTGCTCTCATTTGTTGACTTCTGTAACCGTAAAAGCCTTGGTTTCATGCATGTTAACATTAGAAGCCTACTCCCTAAGTTTGCTTTATTCATTGCTTTAGCACATTCTGCCAACCCGGATGTCTTAGCCGTGTCTGAATCCTGGCTTAGGAAAATAACCAAAAACCCTGAAATTTCCATCCCTAACTATAACATTTTCCGCCAAGATAGAACTGCTAAAGGGGGCGGTGTTGCAATCTACTGCAGAGATAGCCTGCAGAGGTCTATCTTACTATCCAGGTCTGTACCAAAACAATTCGAGCTTCTACTTCTAAAAATTCACCTTTCCAGAAACAAGTCTCTCACCGTTGCCGCTTGCTATAGACCACCCTCTGCCCCCAGCTGTGCCCTGGACACCATATGTGAATTGATTGCCCCCCATCTAACTTCTGAGCTCGTGCTGCTAGGTGACCTAAATTGGGACATGCTTAACACCCCCCGGGCATCCTACAATCTAAACTTGATGCCCTCAATCTCACACAAATTATCAATGAGCCTACCAGGTACAACCCCAAATCCGTAAACACGGGCACCCTCATAGATATCATCCTAAGTACCTCGCCCTCCAAATACACCTCTGCTGTTTTCAACCAAGATCTCAGCGATCACTGCCTCATTGCCTGCATCCCTAATGGGTCTGCGGTCAAACGACCACCCCTCATCACTGTCAAACGCTCCCTAAAACACTTCTGCGAACAGGCTTTTCTAATTGACCTGGCCGGGGTATCCTGGAATGACATTGACCTCATCCCGTCAGTAGAGGATGCCTAGTTATTACTTTAAAAGTGCCTTCCTGACCATCTTAAATAAGCATGCTCCATTCAAAAAAAAATTGAACTAGGAATAGATATAGCCATTGGTTCACTCCAGACCTGTCTGCCCTTGACCAGCACAAAAACATCCTGTGGCATTCTGAATTAGCATCGAATAGCCCCGTGATATGCAACGTTTTAGGGAAGTTAGGAATCAATATACACAGGCAGTTAGGAAAGCTAAGGCAAGCTTTTTCAAACAGAAATTTGCATCCTGTAGCACAAACTCAAAAAAGACACTGTAAAGTCTATGGAGAATAAGAGCACCTTCTCCCAGCTGCCCATTGCACTGAGGCTAGGAAACACTGTCACTACCGATAAATCCACAATAATTGAGAATTTAAATAAGAATTTTTTTACGGCTGGCCATGCTTTCCACCTGGCTACCCCTACCCCAGTCAACAGCCCTGCGCTCCCCACAGCAACTCGCCCAAACCTCCCCCACTTCTTCTTCACCCAAATCCAGATAGCTGATGTTCTGAAAGAGCTGCAAAATCTGGACCCCTACAAATCAGCTGGGCTAAACAATCTGGACGCTCTCTAAAATGATCTGCCAAAATTATTGTAAACCCTATTACGAGCCTGTTCAACCTCTCTTCGTATAGTCTGAGATTCCCATAGATTGAAAAGCTGCCGCGGTCATCCCCCTCTTCAAAGAGGGAGACACTCTAGACCCAAACTGTTACAGACCTATATCTATTCTACCCTGCCTTTCTAAGGTCTTTGAAAGCCAAGTTAACAAACAGATTACCGACCATTTCGAATCTCACCGTACCTTCGCCGCTATGCAATCTGGTTTCAGAGCTGGTCATGGGTGCACCTCAGCCACGCTCAAGGTTCCAAATGATATCATAACCACCATCGATAAGAGACATTACTATTCATCGACCTGGCTAAGGCTTTCAACTTTATCAATTACAACATTCTTATTGGCAGACTCAACAACCTTGGTTTCTGAAATGATTGCCTCGCTTGGTTCACCAACTACTTCTCTGATAGAGTTCAGTATGTCAAATCGGAGGGCCTGTTGTCCGGACCTCTGGCAGTCTCAATGGGGGTGCCACAGGGTTCAATTCTCAGGCCGACTCTCTTCTCTGTATACATCAATGATGTCGCTCTCGCTGCTGGTGATTCTTTGATCCACCTCTACGCAGACGACACCATTCTGTATACCTCTGGCCCTTCGTTGGACACTGTGTTAACTAACCTCCAGATGCGCTTCAATGCCATACACCTCTCCTACCGTGGCTTCCAACTGCTCTTAAATGCAAGTAAAACTAAATGCATGCTCTTCAACCGATCGCTGCCCGCAACTGCCCCCCCCATCCAGCATCACTACTCTGGACGGTTCTGACAACTACAAATACCTAGGTATCTGGTTAGACTGTAAACTCTCCTTCCAGACTCACATTAAGCATCTCCAATCCAAAATTAAATCTAGAATCAGATTCCTATTTCGCAACAAGGCATCCTTCACTCATGCTGCCAAACATACCCTTGTAAAACTGACCATCCTACCAATCCTCTACTTCGGCGATGTCATCTACAAAATAGCCTTCAACACTCTATTCAACAAATTGGATGCAGTCTATCACAGTGCTATCCGTTTTGTCACCAAAGCCCCATATACTACCCACCACTGCGACCTGTATGATCTCGTTGGCTGGCCCTCGCTTCATACTCGTCACCAAACCCACTGGCTCCAGGTCATCTACAAATCTCTGCTAGGTAAAGCCCCGCCTTATCTCAGCTGACTGGTCACCATAGCAGCACCCACCCGTAGCACACGGTCCAGCAGGTATATCTCACTGGTCACCCCTAAAGCCAATTCTTCTTTTGGCCGCCTCTCCTTCCTGTTCTCTGCTGCCAATGACTGGAACGAACTGCACAACTCTCTGAAGCTGGAGACTCTTACCTCTCTCACTAGCTTTAAGAACCAGCTGTCAGAGCAGCTCACAGATCACTGCACCTGTACATAGCTCATCTGTAAATAGCCCATCCAATCTTCCTCATCCCCATACTGTATTTATTTATTTATCTTGCTCCTTTGCACCCCAGTATCTCAACTTGCACATTCATCTTCTGCACATCCTACCATTCCAGTGTTTAATTGCTATATTGTAATTACTTCGCCACCATGGCCTTTTTATTGCCTTACCTTTCTTATCATACCTCATTTGCACATGCTGTATATAGATTTTTCTACTGTATTATTGATTGTATGTTTAATTATTCCATGTGTAACTCTGTGTTGTTGTATGTGTCGAACTGCTTTGCTTTATCTTGGCCAGGTCGCAGTTGCAAATGAGAACTTGTTCTGAACCAGCCTACCTGGTTAAATAAAGGTGAAATAAATAAAAGATGCAGTTAATTTAGTCGGAAAGGCACAAACATATATATTCTTTACTTGTCACCCTAAAGCTGTCACCGTGTTACCTGTCACTAAGTCCCACATCAATTTGCTTACTGCCCCAATAGGTCCACAGACGATGCAATCGCCATCGCACTGCACACTGCCCTTTCCCATCTGGACAAGAGGAATACCTATGTAAGAATGCTGTTCATTGACTATAGCTCAGTATTCAATACCATAGTACCCTCCAAGCTCATCATTAAGCTTGATGCCCTGGGTCTCGACCCTGCCCTGTTCAATTGGGTCCTGGACTTCCTGACGGGCTGCCCCCAGGTGGTGAAAGTAGGAAACAACATCTCCTCTTCACTGATCCTCAACACTGGGGCCCCACAAGGGTGCATGCTTAGTCCCTTCCTGTACTCCCTGTTCCCATGACTACGTGGCCACGCACGCCTCCAACTCAATCATCAAGTTTGCAGACGACATAACAGTTGTAGGCTTGATTACCAACAACAACGAGACAGCCTACAGGGAGGAGGTGAGGGCTCTCGGAGTGTGGGGTGTCAAGAAAATAACCTCTCACTTAACGTCAACAAAACAAAGGAGATGATCGTGGACTTCAGGAAGAGGGAGCACCTCCTATCCACATCGACGGGACAGCAGTGGAGAAGGTGGAAAGTTTTAAGTTCCTCGGGGGTAATCATGGACAAACTGAAATGGTCCACCCACACAGACAGTGTGGTGAAGAAGGCGCAACAGCACCTCTTCAACCTCAGGAGGCTGAAGAAATTTGGCTTGACACCTAAGACCCTCACAAAATTTTACAGATGCACAATTGAGAGCATCCTGTCGGGCTGTATCACCACCTGGTATGGCAACTGCACCGTCCACACCCACAGGGGCAAACCACCTGCCCTCCAGGAAGGCCAAAAAGATAATCAAGGACAATAACCACCCAAGCCACTGCCTGTTCCCCCTGCTACCATCCAGAAGGCGTGGTCAGTACAGGTGCATCAAAGCTGGGACAGAGAGACTGAAAAACATCTTCTATCTCAAGGCCATCAGACTATTAAACAGCCATCACTAGCACAGAGAATCTGCTGCCTACATACAGACTTGAAATCATTGGCCACTTGAATAAACGGAACACTAGTCATTTTAATAATGCCACTTTAATAATGTTTACATATCTTGCATCACTCATCTCATATATATATATATATATATATATATATATATATATATATATATATATTGTATTCTATATCATCTATTGCATCTTAGCCTATGCCGCTCTGTCATTGCTCCCTCATATATTATTATTTATATTTATATATATATTCCATTCTTTTACTTAGATTTGTATGTATTAGGTATTTGTTGGGGAATTGTTAGATATTACTTGTTAGATATTGCTGCGCTGTCGGAACTAAAAGCACAAGTATTTCACTACACTTGCAATAACATCTGCAAACCATGTGTATGTGACCAATCAAATTTGATTTGATTTAAAAGCCCATTAAATGCTGAAATACAGCAGTCTTCTGTGCTGTGCTGTGCCTGTGCCTGTGCTGTGCACGGGTTACTTTGCCTGGGTTTCTCCTGTGGCTGTAAACCTTTACAGAGCTATCTCAGAATAAATAAACAGATCAGGCCAGGGACCGGAAGCAGCAGCATTACATCACATCCCAACACAGATAACTGGACAGAAAAGACCTCACTACCACCCCCACCTGTGTTTCACTATTTATTTATCTAATTTCTTACTCTGGCTCGAGACGTCTAGGCACTTTCTCTGACCTCCAACGGGCAACAGTTTAAGCTGAAGGACAGGAGAACAGCAATACATGGATGTTTAAAGAGGAGCCATATCCTGGAGATAGTGGTATAATTAGATTTGAAAATGGTTTTCACTTTCCGCTGACTTTTGTAAAGACGTGCATTTACACAATGATGTTTTATGCAGACTGGTTTTAGGATCAAATACGCCTGAAAGAGCTTTATCCAATTAATTATGGAAAGATGCACTGCCATGTGCCCTTTGTTGTTTTGCGAATGACTGATATTAAAAAATGAATGCAAATTTTCTTTCTTTTTGGTGAAATGAGTTTGGATTTCCAACGGCAAACAGTGGTTTATGCAAAACCTGTTGCTATAAATATGCTTTCTTAACTTTGCCGCCTTAATTACATAGAATCCATGCCTGCCTCTCAGTCCATGGGGTTAAAGATTGAAGGGGCTGGATGTGTGTGTGTTTGTGTTTGTATGTTGCGCGTGTGTACAGCATATGTGTGTGTTACTGTATTAGCCCTCCCTCCCTTTTATTTGGATTTTATGTAATGGACAAACACAAAATATTCCAAATTGCTGAATTCAAATAAAAAAATTACTTGTTTCAAAATTTTTTAAAAAACCCCCCTGAAAAGTGGTGCTTGCATACAGTTGAAGTCGGAAGTTTACATACACCTTAGCCAAATACATTTAAACTCAGTTTTTCACAATTCCTGACATTTAATCCAAGTAAAAATTCCCTGTCTTAGGTCAGTTAGGATCAACACTTTATTTTAGAATGTAAAATGTCAGAATAATAGTAGAGAGAATGATTTATTTCAGATTGTATTTCTTTCAACACATTCCCATTGGGTCAGAAGTTAATATACATTCAATTAGTATTTGGTAACATTGCCATTAAATTGTTTAACTTGGGTCAAGCGTTTCAGGTAGCCTTCCACAAGCTTCCCACAATAAGTTGGGTGAGTTTTGGCCCATTCCTCCTGACAGAGCTGGTGTAATGGAGTAAGGTTTGTAGGCCTCCTTGCTCGCACATGCTTTTTCAGTTCTGCCCACAAATGTTCTATAGGATTGAGGTCAGGGCTTTGTGACGGCCACTCCAATATCTTGACTTTGTTGTCCTTCAGCCATTTTGCCACAACTTTGGAAGTATGCTTGGGGTCATTGTCCATTTGGAAGACCCATTTGCGACCAAGCTTTAACTTCCTGACTGATGTCTTGAGATGTTGCTTCAATATATCCACATAATTTTCCTCCCTCATGATGCCTTCTATGTTGTGAAGTGCACCAGTCCCTCCTGCAGCAAAGCACCCCACAACATGATGCTGCCACCCTCGTGCTTCACGGTTGGGATGGTGTTCTTCGGCTTGCAAGCATCCCCCTTTATCCTCCAAACATAACGATGGTCATAATGGCCAAACAGTTCTATTTTTGTGTCATCAGACCAGAGGACATTTCTCCAAAAAGTACAGTCTTTGTCCCCATGTGCAGTTGCAAACCGTAGTCTGGCTTTTTATGGCGGTTTGGAGCAGTGGCTTCTTCCTTGCTGAGCAGCCTTTCAGGTTATGTCGATATAGGACTTGTTTGACTGTGGATATAGATACTTTTGTACCCGTTTCCGCCAGCATCTTCACAAGGTCCTTTGCTGTTGTTCTGGGATTGATTTGCACTTTTCACACCAAAGTACATTAATCTCTAGGAGACAGAACGCGTCTCCTTCCTGAGCGGTATGACGGCTACATGGTCCCATGGAGTTTATACTTGCGTACTATTGTTTGTACAGATGAACGTGGTACCTTCAGGTATTTGGATATTGCTCCAAAGGATGAACCAGACTTGTGGAGGTCTACCATTTTTTTTGGTAAGGTCTTGGCTAATTTATTTTAATTTTCCCATGATGTCAAGCAAAGAGTTTGAAGGTAGGCCTTGAAATACATCCACAGGTACACATCCAATTGACTCAAATTATATCAATTAGCCTATCAGAAGCTTCTAAAGCCATGACATCATTTTCTGGATTTTTCCAAGATGTTTAAAGGCACAGTCAACTTCGTGTATGTAAACTTCTGACCCACTGGAATTGTGATACAGTGAAATAATCGGTCTGTAAACAATTGTTGGAAAAATGTATTGCATCATGCACAAAGTAGATGTCGTAACGTACTTGCCAAAACTATAGTTTGTTAACAAGAAATTTGTAGAGTGGTTGAAAAACGCAACTTAATAAGTGTATGTAAACTTCCGACTTCAACTGTATGTATTCACCCCATTTGCTATGAAGCCCCTAAGTAAGATCTGGTGCAACCAATTACCTTCAGAAGTCACATAATTAGTTAAATAAGGTCCACCTGTGTGCAGTCTAAGTGTCACATGATCTCAGTATAAATACACCTGTTCTGAAAGGCCCCAGGGTCTGCAACACCACTAAGCAAGGGGCACCACCAAGCAAGCGGCACCATGATGACCTAGGAGCTCTCCAAACAAGTCAGGGACAAAGTTGTGGAGAAGTACAGATCAGGGTTGAGTTATAAAAAAAATATCAGAAACTTTGAACATCCCACAGAGCACCATTAAATCCATTATTAAAAAATGGAAAAAATATGGCACCACAACAAACCTGCCACCAAAACTCATGGACCAGGCAAGGAGGGCATTAATCAGAGAGGCAACAAAGAGAACAAAGAATACCCTGAAGGAGCTGCAAAGCTCCACAGCGGAGATTGGAGTATTTGTCCATGGTACCACTTTAAGCCATACGCTCCACAGAACTGTGCTTTACGGAAGAGTGGCCATAAAAAATCCATTGCTTGAAGAAAAAAATAAGCAAACACATTTGGTGGGAGACTCCCCAAACATATGGAAGAAGGTACTCTGGTCAAATGAGAGTAAAATTGAGCTTTTTGGCTATAAGGAAAACGCTATGTCTGGTGCAAACCCAACACCTCTCATCACCCAGAGAACAACATCCCCACAGTGAAGCATGGTGGTGGCAGCATCATGCTGTGGGGATGTTTTTCATCTGCAGGGATTGGGAAACTGGTCAGAATTGAAGGAATGATGGATGGCGCTAAATACAGGGAAATTCTTGAGGGAAACCTGTTTCAGGCTTCCAGAGATTTGAGACTGGGACGGAGGTTCACCTTCCAGCAGGACAATGACCCTAAGCATACTGCTAAAACAACACCCGAGTGGTTTAAGGGGAAACATTTAAATGTCTTGGAATGGCCTAGTCAAAACCCAGACCTCAATCCAATTGAGAATCTGTGGTATGCCTTAAAGAATGCTGTACACCAGTAGAACCCATCCAACTTGAAGGAGCTGGAGCAGTTTTGCCTTGTAAAATGGCCAAAATTCCCAGTGGCTAGATGTGCCATGCGTATAGAGACATACCCCAAGAGACTTGCAGCTGTAATTGCTGCAAAAGGTGGCTCTACAAAGTATTGACTTTGGGGTGGTGAATAGTTACACATGCTCAAGTTTTCTGGGGTTTTTGTCTTATTTCTTGTTTGTTTCACAATCAAAAATATTTTGCATCTTCAAATTGGTAGGCATGTTGTGTAAATCAAATGATACAACCCCCCCCCAAAATCTGTTTTAATTCCAGTTTGTAAGGCAACAAAATAAGGAAAAATGCCAAGGGGGTGAATACTTTCGCAAGCCACTGTATGATGGATGGATGTATACAGTCTACTCTCTCTCTATCTCTCTCTCTCTCATTCACTCACCCACACACATATACACACACACCCCAACTTGGGTGTCTCAGTCCTGGCCGTCGGCAATTAGAGGAAATTATAGGAAGTTAATTAGTGTTATCAGGGGATGGCGAGGCTGCAGCTGGCAGAGCTGGACCCTGCTCAAGTCACGTACGGCT
Organism: Salmo trutta; assembly: GCF_901001165.1. Lineage (NCBI taxonomy): Eukaryota > Metazoa > Chordata > Actinopteri > Salmoniformes > Salmonidae > Salmo > Salmo trutta. The sequence goes on along the minus strand of NC_042993.1, from coordinate 13,199,922 downwards.
GAGAACCTTGGGTGATATGCCCAAGGAGGAGAGCACACACACACACACACACACACACACACACACACACACACACACACACACACACACACACACACACACACACACACACACACACGAGCATACCCATACCGAGAGAAGAACATTTTGAAAATAGTTTGCTATACGATTTATCTTCCCAAAAATACTGTGAAAATGTACAGGTAACTGCCAAAATAAAGGAAACAGTTGAGTAATTTAGGGATTCAACGCATATTGAAAGCAGGTGCTTCCACATAGATGTGGAACGAACATCCAATGAGCTTAGGATCACGTATAAAAATGCTGGGCAGTCCCAGTTGCCCATTATTTTGGCTCTCATGTCTAGAAGAAGTCTGAGTGACTATAAAAGAGAGTTGATAGTTGGGGTACATTTGGCAGGAGCTTCAGCAACGAAGACTGCTCAACTTGCTGATGTTTCACAATATGCCATGGCCGTCTCAGTCACCAGATCTCAACCCAATTGAACACTTATGGGAGATTCTGGAACAGGGCCTGAGACAGCTATGTCAACACCAAATTATGGAATTTCTTGTGGAAGAATGGTGTCGCATCCCTCCAACAGAGTTCCAGACACTTGTCAAATATATGGCTCATGGTGGCCCAACACACTATTAAGACACTTTATGTTGGTGTTTGATTTAGTTTAGCAGTTACCTATACCTTTGTCATGATATTAATAACATTATATTATCACATCCATAGTCTCACAGTGCAGATGGCATATTTATATGTAAGCTATTTCTCATGTATTATAAGGCCAAACTTACAATGCTTTGTAAAATTGGTATCCTCATCGCTTATTAATAAAAACATGTGAACTCTCAACATTACACAACCACTGCAATGTGGTAGTTATGACGCATGCTCCATATAGGAGGGGGGAAAGCACGTAGGCCTATGACCAGGGCACACGAATTCGCTCATCCATTACGTAAGAGATACACACTTCCTGTAGGCACTAACTTGATAGATTTAGCATATAGATTAAATGGGAAAAAGGAAATGCATGACGTCTGCATGTGGCCCATTTAAACCTAAAAGCCACACCACAGAGACAGTATTTTAGCATAAAGCATAATCTCACAATATGTCAAGCAGAATTCCCAGCTTCATTCCAACACAGAAACAAAGTGACACAGAAACAATTGTCCATGGAAACCCACCTAAAATTAATCAATGGCATCAAGTAGGAACAAAAGAAAACCAAAATAAACACAAGAAATCCCGTAACTAACTAAACCATGTTGAGGTTACCACAAAATAGAAGTCCCGTATGTATTATCCAGAGAGGCAAGAGTACAGTAGGGCATGTACTCAACCAAATGTCATACAAATAAATTCAAAACACTATGACCATCTATCATACATTTAATTTATGCAATTAGGAGAAACGATTTAATCCTGGGATTGATAACAAACGGTAGAGATGATGGCCTTTGTAAGTTGCTGCTGAGACTCAAGGTAAAGTACAAAAAGTATTGTTCAACAGCAATGGGTCTTTGACACAACCAAATAAATAGGTAAGTTAACTGATAAACATATAATAAGGCCTATTACTTCTTCACCTTTGCCTATTCTGTAATCTGTTCAGAAAAGTGAAGTAGAAACCTTACTCACTGGGTACACACTGGTTGAATCAATGTTGTTTTCACGTCATTTCAATGAAATAACGTTGAACCAACTTGGAATAGACGTTGAATTGACGTCTGTGCCCAGTAGGTACTTGATATAAGAAATGGGAAAAGTATATTTGACACAAACCTTACAGAGGTAGCCTACTTTATTATCACTAAAAGTACATAGGATTTACACTGGGCATTACACAATATGTTTCTAAAATGAACAAATGTTTTCATTCATAAAACAGTGGGTTTTTTTCTCCCTATTTCCTCACATAATCTCAGATATTTCATTGAAAATTAAAACTTTCACAGACAGGCACCCAGCTTAATGATGTGTGTAAAATGAGGGAAGTGTTTTGCAGAAACATCCTAAACGGAAATCCAAGAAAAAACACTGTTGGCCTTCTGCAGTGTTCGTGCACCCAGTCATTGAATGAAATTGTGGCATACGAAACATAATTCTTTTTTTTAAAAAACAGTCAAATTGTCTATTCAACTAATTACCTGAATTTGCTTTATCTTGGCTAGGTCGCAGTTGTAAATGAGAACTTAAATAAAGGTGAAATAAAAAATAACTTTTTTTTAAAGAAAATATAATTCAACCTAAAACAGCCTGCATACTAGAGTAAATATATTTGTATTTAATTTATTTCTTATTTAATTGTCTTTCATTTAATTTCTTGATTAAATGATCTTGATTATGTATACATTACATTATTGTATTGCAAATATTTGTATCTATTTTTGGCAAATTATTCAACGTGTTATAATGTGCAAGTAAGGCATTTCACTGTACTTGTGCATGTGACGTTAAAACTTCAATAATTGCCTTTGACTAACAAAACAGTTTAATTGATTGGAGTTAATCATTTATGTACAAATAAATAGCCATGTCATGTGGTAAAATCTATCAGAGAATACTTTTCAAGTTCCCACCCAGTCTCCCGCCAATCAATCAATCACGTTAATGTTTAGATTTCATTTTGGCAACCGGTCTAATAACAATTCACTGACACTGTCGTTGCCTATCACCTTCGCTGGATGAGGTTGTCAAATGGAGTGATTTCAAATGGAGAAAAAAGAAGGTAAAACGGAAACACATCGTTGAGTACAAGCCTGTTGAGTGCTTACTGTAATTGTTTGTAAGTTTTGTGGTTGAAATAAAGGTCCCTTAGGAAATAATGCTGTAGTCGTACTAGGCTAACGTTAGAGCTCAACTTGTGATGATGCTCTGGTTAGCAACTGGAATTGAGCTTGTAACTAGCTAGCTACCAGTTATTTATTTTGTTCGCCAATTGTCAATCAAACAAACCCTTCCGAGGAAGGAAGTACATTTCAGACCTCTGCACAAGTTCGGTCCTAACGCAGTAAGCAAGATTCCCTGTAGATGGCGGTAGAGGAGAACATAGCCAGGCCTAATAATAACAAAATAACAAGAGCTCCACACTGACAACCCACCTTTCTTGCTAATTGGTACGATAGGTAAAGTTCCTATTAAACGCAGCTCTAGGATAATCATGCCCAGTATTTCAGATTACAGTATCACTTCAGTAATCTACCCGAACCTGTTCAAAAGGACCCCAAACAGACAATATTTGTAAAATAAATAGAATATTTAAATAGGGCTACGATTACCTTTTTTTTTACAAAGAGCACGTGTGCGCCTTGGCTTAAAATATGTAGGCGCACATAAAGAAATTTAGGAGCAAAAGAAAAAACATTTGAGGTAATAATACTAGAATCCTTGATTTTTCTAGGCTCATTGGTGCTCCTAAATATTTCGGCATATATGTGAGTTAAATGGTCGCACTATAGAGCCCTGTTAAATGTTCTAATGATTGCTGCAGGTCCCAATTGTCTTCAACGTAACCAATACATTTCTTATTATTCCTGCAAATCTGGATGTGGAATGTGTGATAGAGCAGTAATGAGTCAACCAAACATTCCGGCAAAGTGGAACCCAAGGATTCTGGACTGTTGCATTGACAGGAGAGTCTGTAAGTGTAGGCTGTAATAACAAACATAACCCTTATTTAAAATCTTTAATGTCAAAAATTTCATAATAACTTCTATCTTCCAGGTTTGTGTGGTACCTTCTGTTCAATGTGCCTAGCCTGTCAGATGGTTGAGAGGTATGGCGAATGCTTGTCTCCCCCTGCTGCCAACAACTATGATGATGATGATGCGCACATCAATGAGAGAGAGATACAACATCCCGGTGAGATAGCTGTCTAGTACAGTGCAACAAACCTAAAACACATCTGTGTATTATTGAACAACTACATTTTATCATCACAGTGAGATTGCTGGACAACATCATTGTCAATTTTTAATAGCTTGGTTTGACTGTATGATTTATGTGTACTTATACCGTACAGTAGTCACCAGTAAGCAAAATATATATATATATATATATATATATTTTGTCATCCCTCTGTATTTCTAGGGCAGCTTAATTGATGACTGGGCAGGTCACATGTTCTGTGGACCCTGTGCTCTGTCAGATGGCAAGAGAGAAGAAACATCAGCTGGGTTGAGATTAAATGGTAATCAATCCATTTGAGTTTTGGGGGTCTGTGCATACCTAATAAAAGAAGAAAAACACTGATGGCTTTACAGTATCTGTATAAGGGCACAGGGCAAGACCCAGACACGGGAGGCAGATGGTTCAAGTCTCTGATATTTATTATAATCCAAGGGACAGGCAAAAGATCATAACAAGGTCAGAGTCCAGGAGGTGCAGAGTGGCAGGCAGGCTCGAGGTCAGGCAGGCGGGTTCAAAATCAAGGGTCAAAACCGGGAGAACTAGCAAAAGAGAGATAAGAAAAAGCAGCAGCACGGAAAAACACGCTGGTTGACTTGACTTGACCAGACAAACTGGGAACACCAGAATAAATACCCAGGGACTAATGAGGAAAACGGGTGACACCTGGAGGTGGGTGGAGACAATCACAAAGGCAGGTGAAACAGATCAGGGCTTGACAACCTGATAAATTCCAATTGAATAAGTCATGCATGGAATTTACAAAAAGGCCTAATAAACCTGCATGTATGACTACACAACTTTTGTATATAGTGCACAACCATAATAAATGTGTTTTTGTTTATATTCTTGCACATGCAGTTGTCAATTTGACTATTGATTATTGTTTGTTGCTAAAACAATGACAAAGTAAAGTACGATTAATATACATGAGGAAATACTCTCACAGAATTTTCAACACATTTTCATAGTAATGGCAATGGATGGAGGGATGATATTGGCTGTGGAATGCAATTTATGAATTACCGTTGCCTAGTAACATCCTAAACACCAAAGAATGCCATAAACTAACTTTCTAGCAAAGTTAGGTTTGTTTGTTAACCTCTAGGTACGTTTTGAAATGCAAAAGAAAAGTTTACTAAAGATTGAACATTAAGAGTGTAAATGCATTATTTTGCAGATCATTTTATTTTATAAAATGCACATTTGCTCAAGTAACTTGTTACTGTTGCTAGGTAGCTAGCTAGCTATTCACAGCTAAAAGCTAGCTAGCCACAGTAGCTAGCTAGCTATTCCTATGACGAGCTAGCTAGAAGTAAAATGTAGGCCTATATTAATTCTGTATTAATTTATATTACTTGAGCAGGGTAGTTGCAGGAAATATGTGCAACGTATTTCAAGACGCCACTACAAGACAACCAAGGACTTTAGCTGGGGGGCAGTTTGCCGGGATCCAGAAAAAGACATGGAGCTCTTGAGTGGTATATGGTATTTTATTAGGATCCCTATTAGCTGTTGCAAAATTATTCGTTTTTTTATGCAAGAATATAATTGCTCACTGTTTGTCGTGGGCATTTCCTGCCTAAGTTTGGCCACTTTGCCAATAAAATAATCATTAAAATAATCGGCAACATCAAATGGTTTTGTGATGAATAAGCCATCTGATTCGATGAAAAATGGAGTTGAATTTGTCTTTCGGTCCATAATTTCATTTAAAGTAATCCAAAGTTTTTTTCCATCATTCTTTATATAATTGATCTTGGCTTCATAATGAAGTTTCTTATTCTTTTTGTTGATTTTAGTCACATTATTTCTCAATTTGCAATAAGTAAGCCAGTCAGATGTACAGACAGATTTATTAGCCACTCCTTTTGCCCCATTTCTGATGGGGCAATGGATTGCTGTGTCGACAGAGATGTCTGTAAGCAATGGCTAGAATGGTACCTACACATTTTGATTGTTTGCATACTATTTGATTAATACAAGCCAAGATGTACACTACATATTTATTTTGACAGTGAAGCTAAAACTTTTAAGGTGACTCTATATTACAGCATTTTGGTTTAAGATCAAACATGTTAACAAGAATGTCACCTTCTATTTGAGGGTATTTTCGTACATATTTGTTTTACCATTTAGAAATAAAAGCACTTTATGTAGTGCTTTCATTTTATCTAGACCCCCATTTGAAGCTGTCATACGTATTTAGACAAATTCACTTATAGTGTATTACATTTAGTCAAACGTTTCTTGTTTGGTCCCATATACCTAGCACACAATGACTACGTCATGCTTGTGACTACACACTTGGTGGATGCATTTGCAGTTTGTTTTGGTTGTGGTGCCCAATAGAAATGAATGGTAAATAATGTATTGTGTAATTTTGGAGTCATTTTTACTGTAAATAAGAAAATAATATGTCTTTGAACACTTCTACATTCATGTGGATGCTACCATGGTTAGGGATAAGCATGAATGAATCGTGAATAATGATGAGTAAGAAAGTTACAGATGCAAAACTATCATACCTCCAATAAAATTGTGACTTCACCTGTTATTGGTAATGGTGAGATGTTAGCATGTTTTGGGGGAATCTGTAACTTTCTCACTCATCCTTATTCACGATTCATTCACGATTAGGCCTATCTGTAATCATGGTAGCGTTCACATTAATGTAGAAATGTTCAGAAACCTATGATATTCTTATTTACAATAAAAATGATTTGAAAATTACTCAATACATTAGTCACAATTATTTTCTATTGGGCCCAATATACAGTGCATTTGGAAAGTATTCAGACCCCTTGACTTTTTCCCCAAAAAATTCCCTCACAAGTTACAACCTTATTCTAAAATAGACTAAATGGTCCCCTCCCCATCAATCTACACACAATACCCCATAATGCAAAAACTGTTTTTTTTTCTCTGCAGATCCTCTTAAGCTCTGTCAGGTTGGATGGGGAGCGTCGCTGCACAGCTATTTTCAAGTTTCTCGATGTTCGATTAGGTTCAAGACCGGGCTCTGGCTGGGCCATTCAAGGACATTCAGAGACTTGTCCCGAAGCCACTCCTGAATTTTCTCGGCTGTTTGCTTAGGGTTGCTGTCCTGTTGGAAGGTGAACCTTCGCCCCAGTCTGAGGTCCTGAGCACTCTGGAGCAGGTTTTCATCAAGAATCTCTCTGTACTTTGCTCCATTCATCTTTCCCTCGATCCTGACTAGTCTCCCAGTCTCTGCCTCTGAAAAACATCCCCACAGCATGATGCTACCACCACCATGCTTCACCGTAGGAGTGGTGCCAGGTTTCCTCCAGACGTGACGCTTGGCATTCAGGCCAAAGAGTTCAATCTTGGTTTCATCAGACCAGAGAATCTTGTTTCTCATGGTCTGAGAGTCCTTTAGGTGCCTTTTGGCAAACTCCAAGCGGGCTGTCATGTGCCTTTTACTGAGGAGTGGCTTCTGTCTGACTACTCTACTCTATCCTACCTGATTGGTGGAGTGCTGCAGAGATGGTTGTCCTTCTGGAAGGTTCTCCCATCTCCACAGATGAACTCTGGAGCTCTGTCAGAGTGACCATCTCTGTCAGAGTGACCATCTTGGTCACCTCCCTGACCAAGGCCCTTCTCCCCCAATTGCTCAGTTTGGCCGGGTGGCCAGCTCTAGAAAGATTCTTGGTGGTTCCAAACTTCTTCCATTTAAGAATGATGGAGGCCACTGTGTTCTTGGGACCTTCAATGCTGCAGACATTTTTTGGTACCCTTTCCCAGATCTGTGCCTCAGCACAATCCTGTCTTGGAGCTCTACGGACAATTCCTTCGACCTCATGGCTTGGTTTTTGCTGTGACATGCACTGTCAAGTGTGGGACCTTATATACAGTGCCTTCAGAAAGTATTCAGACCCCTTGACTTTTCCACATTTTGTGACGTTACAGCCTTATTGTAAAATTGATTAAATGTTTTTTTCTCAACAATCTACACACAATACCCGATAATGACAAAGTGAAAACAGGTTTTTAGAAATGTTTGCAAATGTATTAAAAATGTAAATATCCTATTTACATAAATATTCAGACCCTTTGCTATGAGACTCGAAATTGAGCTCAGGTGCATCCTGCTTCCATTGATAATCCTTGAGATGTTTGTACAACTTCATTGGAGTCCACCTGTGGTAAATTAAATTGATTGGACATGATTTGGAAAGGCACACACCTGTCTATATAAGGTCCCACAGTTGACAGTGCATGTCAGATCAAAAACCAAGCCATGAGGTCTAAGGAATTGTCCCTAGACCTCCGAGACATGGAACGGGTAGGTTCGCTGGACCTTATTCATGGTTCCTTTGCGTGTAAAGGTGGTGGAATTAAGTCAAGGTCAGAATACGGCGTATCTGTAGACACACCTCTGCCACACCTTAATTTATTCATGTATTATATAGTGGGTGAATAGCATGCTATTCTCATACTTAAATTCATGGTCAGAATATGCATAGAGAAAAGCACATAAAAAGAGGATTACATTCTACTTACGCTTGCTTAACCTGGGTCAGAATCTGGGCCTGAGTGAATATGCTAATACTTGACACCGTCAAATGGGGGGACTAGATACATAAAGTGCATTAATTTCCAAATGGATATGTATGGAAACACCTTAAAATAAAATGTGACATTATGTACTGTCGCCTCATCTAAAACATTTGTCTAATCCAAAATGCTGGAGTATGGAGCCAAGTTAAAAGTTTTAGCTTCACTGTCCAAATATGGTACATTTACAGAGGAGTGTAATTGGGTCGGTTTCATTCATCCTTTACTTGCCTGTTCATTCATACCAGCAGGTCTCTGTGGATTTTTCTGTCCATGCATTCAGGCCGTTAAGATGGCAGAGAAATACGGAGTGTTTCCTACTCTCTCATGTTCCATGGACACATTTTATGTTGCGAACCAGCATTCAGGAGAGGTATAACATAGAGGTATGCATATGGCATGTTGCTGATTGTACAGCTGTATAGATATGCATCTTCATGTATTGTTGAACATTTCCATTACCTGTTTCTCCACTACCCCATGCACACTATTCAGCATTCATTGTCCAGCACCAACTCAGTCATATCACAAAGCCCTTTGGGGTGGTGTCCTGGACTAAGATTAATCTAAATCCTGGAAAAAAATGCTATTTCAATGGGAATTCTCCATTGGCCATGCTTTTTAGTCCAGGACTAGGTGTAATCTGTGTCCTGTAAATCAGCCCTTTGTGTTACCTGCATCATCCTCACCCTGTCAGGGCCAGGGCTAGTCAGGGCTTAGAGACTGATCGTTATAGGCCTACGACATAGGACTGTGAGAAGTTGATATCACCTTAGCCACCCTAATAATATGTTGACTTCTACAGGGAACCATTTGCGATGAGTGGTGTATGACTGCTTTCTGCAAACCATGTGTTCAAAGCCAAATGGTTTGTGAAGTCAATAAGGAACTAACTGACAGAGCCGGAAAGTGAATGCTGATCCCCAAAGTGTTGTCTCCCGCACCTTGTTATGAAAATGTTCATGAAATTGTTGCAGTGAGGACCCTCAAGTTTTTGTACAAGAAATGTATTATGGTTACATTAGGACTGTTGTCATCTGAAGACTATGCCTGCAAGTCAATAAACTTTTTATGTGAGCACAACCCTTTAGCCAAATCCTCAGCAGTAACAAAAAACAAGACATGGTACCATGTGACTGTCAGATGTATACAATGTGTAATATAACCTACAGTATTTTACTATTTATGATAACAGTCTGTTACATTTACATTTACATTTTAGTCATTTAGCAGACGCTCTTATCCAGAGCGACTTACAGTAGTGAATGCATACATTTCATACAATTTCATACATATCATACATTTTTTTTTTTTTTTTCTGTGCTGGCCCCCCGTGGGAATCGAACCCACAACCCTGGTGTTGCAAACACCATGCTCTACCAACTGAGCTACAGGGAAGGCTAGTTTTCCAGTCTGTTATTACCAGATTATGGCTAATTTAAATGTATTCAACTACCAGTTGTTTATATGAAAAGAAATGTGAAATACGTACTACACAAGAATAGTTCAGAAAGTTTCGTAAGTTCTTGAGTTCTTGTATTATTATTGTATTGCTAGATATTACTGCACTATTGGAGCTAGAAACATAAGCATTTCGCTGCACCTGCGATAATATCTGCAGATCTGTATACGTGACCAATAAACTTTGATTTGAAAGCCGGTCTTTGACTTAACCAACAAGCACCGAGTTCAATCAAAATACTAACAAAGTTACAAAATATCCAGTTAACCACAAGTCATTCCTGTGGCAGCAGGACTTTTGGACCATTTCAAATCAAATTTTATTTGTCACACTCTTCATAAACAACAGGTGTAGACTAATACTGAAATGCTTACTTACGGTCCCTTCCCAACAATGCAGAGCGAAAAATATAAATAATTGAAAAATAATAAGAGGAATAAATGCACAATGAGTAACAATGACTTGGCTATATACACGGTGTACCAGTACCGAGACGATGTACTTGTATTTGGTGGTGACTTTTTAGATCAACTTGACCTGGGCTGGGTTTTCGTGAATTTAGTTCCAATGGAATTATGATTTTAGTGCTACGATGCTTTTGGGAAACCCAGCACAGGTGCTTTTTATTGTATTGTCAGTGTACTGCTGAGGTTTCAGGGCACGGCCAGTGACATTACACTTATGCTGTGGATGCAGAGACGCATTTAGAAAGTCCATTTGTTTTAAATTCTCCACTATCTAACTGCCTGCAATGTCAAGAAAACATTGTCGGTACATTTCCACCTGGTCACTCCTCATCCCATGGGAATTTTATGTTTGTTCCGTTCATTTCCTCTTTTAGGACCGCTGTGAATTTGAAATCCTGCTCAGGACTGAAATGATTTTTCCAGTCTCCAGCAACCCCTGAAAGAACAAGGAGAATGTGCTTTAATTGAACAGTGAAATACATGGAAGCAAAGAGTGGTTGCAGTAGCCTATCACTGCATGATGAGAGAACATTATACTACTAGCAGCATTCTGGGTTCCTATCCCGCTGCTGGGAGTGATTACCCCCTATCTTGCCAGGTTCCACTACCTTTTCTAAGGAAGGGGGACTTGCTGCTATCCATGATCTCCTGTGGCACCAGGGAGTAGTTTGACATTGCGTTTAACTTCATGTTGCTGAAACAGCAGTGGTTGGCTACACGATCCAGAGTTTCTTCACTTAGGTCCCGACCAAGGAACCGTGAGAGGCGTTCCAGCACTCCCCGCAGGTCCTTCAGGAGAGAAACAGACATATGTTAGCAGTTTGGCCTGGGGTTAGCCTAGTTCACTATACATTAGTCTGGTCACGCAGGGTTGAGGCGGTTTGGATTGATTGGTGTTCTACCTTGACCATTTCTTCATAGGTAATGTATAGGATTCTATCTCCCAGATCGGAATTTCGCCAGCTTTTCACATGGTCTGTCCACTTCCCAAACAACACTGTGTAGATAAACAAATGTTAATTACAATCAAACCCAGTTACCCTCTTCTTTAGTATGGGCATCAAAAGGTCTCTCACATTTATTTATATATCCTAGCATTTTTCACCTTGGCCAGAGAGAAACTTATTTAGAAACTCATCAAAAGTCCCAGGGTCATCCAGGAAACTGGCCATCTTGTGGAAGTGAAATGATGACACCATAACATCTTTTGGGTTCCGGGTAACATAGATGACCTAAATGAAAGCAAATAAAGTCTTAAATATGAGTTCCATAGACAAACTTACAAGAGCCCAGTGTGATAGCTAAATTATAAGATAATTACATTGCATGTAGGCACATTTTTCCAATTGTTTTATTAATTTGCAATGATGAAGTCAGTCCATTAAACATACTGCAAGAGTCTCTTCAGTTGCTACTGTCTAGTAGTTGCTCTCAGTTCCTGGATCAGGGCCTACCTTGGCTTTGGAGGGGAAGAAGGAGGGGGGCATGAGATGGTAGGGCATATGAGAGACCATTGCCCGTGGAGAGGGCAGACGGTTCAGAACTAGGGCTGCTCGTGTCTCCTCTAGCCAGGGAACCCGGTCCCAGTTGGGAATAGTTTGCACTGGAGTAAGGTCTCCTCCATTTAGGACTAAAGGGACAATCTCTTGCATCCATGTGGTGCCTGGGAAACATTACCTTAATCAGTTATTGTAAGTAAGTCCTACTATAGTAATAAAAAACACACATTAAATTTTTTTTTTCGTCTGACAAGTTTTTGGGATGTAAAAATGTCCAACTGCAATGCCTGGGAGACTAAACTGCATTGGTGTAAACTACTTAAATAGTACTTGAAAGTATATATATATTTTTTTACTTATGTCGTTTTTGGGGGGCATCTGTACTTTACTATTTATATTTTTGACAACTTTTACTTCACTACATTCCTAAAGAAAGTATTGTACTTTTTACTTTATACATTCTCTCAGACAACCAAAAATACTACATTTTCAATGCAGCAGGGCAGGAACATTTTGAAATTCATCCACTTATCAAGAGAACACGTGTCATTCCTACTGCCTCTGGTCTGGCTGACTCACTAAACACAAATGCATATTTTGTAGATAACGTCTGTGTTGGAGTGTGCCCCTGGCTATCCGTACATTTTTTAAAACAATAAAATGGTGCCGTCTGCTTTGATTAATATAAGGAATTAGAAATTATTTATACTTTTCCTTTCGATACTTAAGTATATTTTAGCAATTAGATTTACTTTTGATACTTAAGTATATTTAAAACCAAATACATTTAGACTTTTACTCAAGTAACGTTAGTATTGTACTAGGTGACTTTCACTTTTATTTTAGTAACTTTCTATTAAGGTATCTACTTTTACTCAAGTTTGACAATTTTGGTACTTTTTCCACCACTACTAAACTGTAAATGACATGAAGCCATACTAACGTTATAGTACAGTATGTTCTTACCAGACTTTGGGTAGGTCACTGTGAAAATATCTTCATCCTCAACTTTAATTTCCTCCGCGTATTTAAAACTTTCAAAAGAGTGAGTTTCTTTCGGGCACAAAAGACCGTGATAAACGATATAATTTCCAGCATTCGCCATACTTAAACACAGTTTACAGAGTTAAAGTAAAGTATGCTAATTTTCGGTGAAAATAATGTCCGTGAGTGAGTAAAGTGGGAGGGAAGTGCATTCCTTTTTGTGTAATTTGTGCGCAGATGCCAAAACATTCTAACAATTCACCCAGCCAATAGCAGCATAATTCATTGACAATAATACACTAATAATAATAGTAATTAATAATAATTAAAATAATTGCTCATACTAATACTACTACTAATAATACAATAATACAAATGTTGAATAGATAGATTTGGACCCATCCAAAGATGCAGTTACAACACCAAAATTGGTTAAGTTATGTCATGTTTGAAAATTATGTCAAGTTGTTGATCCCTGGATTTGAAGAAGGTGCCTCAAAGCTGGCAGATCACACTGAGATATGGAAATATGTTGCATAAATTACCTGATTTGGGGTAAGTAATGGCAAACACATCGCTGTCCTGAACTTTGAAATCATTGGCATATTTCAGACTCTCCTCATTGTGAACCACAGTTGGTAACAAAATTCCATGGTGAAGAAAGTACCTGTCTGATGCCATGGCACAACTGGAACACACTCAGGTATAGCCTGCAGTAAAGTTCTGCCAGTTCAGCCCTGACCTAGAGGCATATTTTTAACGCATCAATGCAAATGTAAGAGAGGAAAGAATCCCTCCCCCTCTTGTAGCTCTTTCTTGCAATGGGGCCTTTGTCAAGGGCAGAATCACCCGGAGAAGGGCTTGAGATGGGATGGATGGCCCCTGCAGGAGCAGTAAACCCAATACAAGAAAGGAAGGAGTGTTTGTAAACCTTTTCACTGTCTCTGTCTATTCCCCACAGCCATAGGGTATGCAAACAATGAGACATTCCACCTAATGTTGCAACCATTACAAATAGGTCTACGTTGCCCATGAATAACAAGGAGAAGCACAGCACTCTCCATAATATTTGAAATACCTTTATTGCTATGGGATGATCAGTTGAACAGCTTAAAAAAGTGTGATGTGTTTCACCATGGCCTTCTACCTTGTTGCAGGAGGAGCTACCATTTGTCTGTCCAGAAGACTGAGTTCACCTCACTCCTGTTCCTTCACTTCCTTGCTTTCACTGAGATATGGTAACATTTTGCACGATAATGTTATTATGCATGAACTGAACAACTCTTGTATTGTGATGTAATGCACATTTTATGCAGCCAGGCCTAACTGAAATTGACTAGAAGATACTGTAGGTCAGTCATTGTGACTTGGACTCACTCAATGGAGCCTTTGTCCAGGGCAGAACTGTAAGTCTGGGGCAGAATGCCAGAGAGGGGGCCTACACAGACTATACTGGTCAAAAGGTTTCTATACAGACTAGACAACAGGTGTCCACACAGACTAGACTGGTCAACAGGTGTCTACACAGACTAGACTGGTCAACAGGTTTCTACACAGACTAGACTGGTCAACAGGTTTCTACACAGACTAGACTGGTCAACAGGTTTCTACACAGACTAGACTGGTCAACAGGTTTCTATAAAGACTAGACTGGTCAACAGGTGTCTACACAGACTAGACAGGTCAACAGGTGTCTACACAGACTAGACTGGTCAACAAGTTTCTATACAGACTAGACTGGTCAACAGGTTTCTACACAGACTAGACTGGTCAACGGGTTTCTATACAGACTAGACTGGTCAACAGCTTTTTACACAGACTAGACTGGTCAACAGGTTTCTACACAGACTAGACTGGTCAAGAGGTTTCTATACAGACTAGACTGGTCAACAGCTTTTTACACAGACTAGACTGGTCAACAGGTTTCTACACAGACTAGACTGGTCAACAGGTTTCTATACAGACTAGACTGGTCAACAGGTTTCTACACAGATTAGACTGGTCAACAGGTTTCTATAAAGACTAGAGTGGTCAACAGGTGTCTACACAGACTAGACTGGTCAACAGGTTTCTATACAGACTAGACTGGTCAACAGGTTTCTACAGACTAGACTGGTCAACAGGTGTCTACACAGACTAGACTTGTCAACATGTTTCTATGCAGATTGGTCAATAGGTTTCTACACAGACTAGACTGGTCAACAGGTTTCTATACAGACTAGACTGGTCAACAGGTTTCTATACAGACCAGACTAGTCATTTTAAGGCTAACTACAAGGTGAACAAATCTATTATCTCCGGCGTGAATTAGAAGTGGCATTCCGGTGGTAGGTGTGGAGCGTCAATTCTTCCGATTGGAAAGGCAATATGTGTGGGAATCTGGACACAAGAGTATTCATCATTCAAGGCGAAGTCCACTACTGTATAGACACCAAGTCACAATGGAAATCAGCAGAATTGGGCCCCACAGTACATAATAGGGTTTGTAGTAACAGTAGGTCAGGTGTGACAGCAAGTCAGGTGTGATTTGACTATCTCCCTACAACACCACACATAAAGCTCTCATACGAGGAGCCCGAACTACACCTCAATGTTGAGTACAAATTTGACCTCTATCTCCTGCCTTTTGTAGATATACTATACAAAATCTAATTAAAACATTGTCTATCTTATGTAATAAGCACACTGTGCGCAATCAAAAGTAGCATATTAAGTCATTTATTGGCCATTCATTCACCCCTCACTAAGTTTCCATAGAGTAGGATAACCCACTGCTACCATGTTTTACGTAGTCTTACGACAACATAAGTACGCCATTATGCTGCTTCAGTCATGTGACAAGTGCACCAACATTTGTATTTCATCATGTCGAATGAGATTAAGTTAATCTCTTTCATATCTGCAGTAATGCAGGTGAGCACACAGAGTAACAACAGTATTGTACCAACAGCTTAGATGTCAAAGTAGTTTAGTAACTGTACTACAACGCTTAAGAGGCATCCACTTTCATCCACTTGTTATAAATACTCAATCTACCGTACTAATTCAGCACAATAATAAATCATACATAAAAAAAGTAGTATCATAACATTAAAAAAAGTCAAATCATGAATGCTCACATTCCTGCCCTCTTTCTGAGCGATACAAAATGTATCTTTACAGGCAAAGTCTGGTTGAAAGGCCCTGTGTGTGTTAAAGACCCTCTTTGTTTGGGGTCGCAGCCGGTCTCAGTTGCTGTGCACCAGTGTGACGAAGAGGAAGAGAGAACAGAGGGAGACAGATCCAGTGAGCACCGCCTTCACCAGGAGGGCTGTCCAGCTCCCCAGCAGGAACACGTGGACAAACAACCTGAGAGAAGTTAGAGGACAGAGGAGAAAATTAGTAGGTGTCTATGAACAATTATTATGATGGTTGTGTAGCTATGTTTTATACCAATATGCCAATTGTTGACTACTATGTAACTGATTGCTGCTAACATCATATAATTACGATGGATTATGACATGAACTTGGAGGCGTCATTGTTTTCAGTACCATTTCAATAATGTATTGTTTCTATTGAAAAATAGGGTTTGGTCTCCCAGACCGTTACACAACTGTAGCTATCAGTGTTTATAATGACCTCTAGCGGTGTACAGAAAAACTTCAGTTCCCTCCCCAGAACAGATGAGCACTATGAGCTGAAATCCAGCTCTGTAATGTTGACCATTTCTACAGTATGCAGTTCCACAGTTCCTTTCCCTGGGTACGTTGAAGTATGTGATACTCACTCCATGAGGAAGGCCTTGTATACACACAGCCCTAGAAGTACAGTCACAGGCAGACGGAAGCTCTTCGGGAGGTCGTACCGCGTGAACATCCACACCCCTGCTGCCATGGCGATATAGTGCACCTGAATTAGAACGCGACATCAAATTTCCTTAGAAACTATACTTCTTCTAAGCCCTCCACAGGAAATGTAATGTTGATGAGTATTCATTATCTAAGTATTTATTGGAAGTCAAAATAAATTGCTATTTGATTCAGCAGTATAAGTGTCAGTGCAAGGGGACTTACCAGGCTGATGTTGGAGTCGAAGCTCATCTGTACGTACTTCCAATCAAACTCAATGCCTCTGGCACCCACCCATAGAGGTATACACCTGGATGACAGGGCAAAAGGATTAAAAACAAGAGACAGCATTGCAAATAAACATAATGGCAACTATACTAGTGAGCTTGGGTAGTGAATGACTATAATCTACACAGAAATGAAGGTGAATCTGGAATGCACCCAAAGAGATTGAAAGAGAAACAGCAGGTGGACATAGAAAGATAGAGAAAGAGAATGTACCTTGACATAATGAGCTCTGCTGTGGCCCATCCCATCGCTGCCACCATGATCTTGTACTCTCCCTTCCCTGCGTTCCTGTACATGACCAGATGCAGGCCCAGAAGGTCAGCTAGGTCCACCGTAGCCTTCATAAACTCACCAACAAAGTCATACACACCAGCTCCTCCCTCCCATGTGGGGAAGAATGTGGCTAGAAATAGCATCTGGAACATAGACATTGTTCATTTTATTTTTTTTATTTCTTGTTTTACAGGGTCAGCCATAGTAGTACGGCGCCCCTGTAGCAAATTAGGGTTAATTTGCTTACTCAAGGGCACATTTTCACCTTGTCGGCTCGAGTATTCAAACCAGCGACCCTTTGGTTACTAAACACCTGCCGCCTTAGTAGGATACATATTAACTAGTAATAACTAATAACTAGTAGGCTACATTAGTAATCAAGTAGTTTTTAGTCTGCATCCCAATGTGATCGATTATCAGTTCCTTTGACAGAATGATGATACTTTTATTGCTTTTCAGAAAACAGACAGTTTGGACAGTCAATGCTCACCTTGCATAGCTGCACACATAGGTAGGTAGCTCCTGCTTGAACACATCTCCAGAATGCATTGTATTCTGATCTATAATATGGATAGAGAGACGCATCTGTACACTAGAATGGTTTGAACATGGTTGCCTAGAGTGGCAGGAGGATTGGCTGACCTCTCAATCTGCTGACATTTCCATGTAGATTACATTTCACCCTCTACAATATATATATATATATATAATATTTAACTAGGCAAGTGAGTTAAGAACAAATTCTTATTTACAATGACCGCCTACCCCGGACGACGCTGGCCCAATTATGCGCCGCCCTATGGGACACGGCCGGATATGATACAGCCTGGATTCGAAACAGGGACTGTAGTGACACCTCTTGCACTGAGATGCCGTGCCTTAGACCGCTGCGCCACTCGGGAGCCCAATAAGGGTGACTAGCTAGTGAACAGATCATTAAAAAAATACATGTTCAGTAGCTAAATGTACGGGGTCAACTAACAAATTAATCTAATGCAGTTTATATAGTATGAGAGGTGCTGATATTTACAGTCCACTGCACTTGTAGGTGATAAAGTAGGGGAAATAAGCCAAGGCAAAGCAATTCCCGAAATGAAATAGCGTCATATTGCCAGGAAGTCAGTCCAACACTGGCGAATTCTCCAACGAGTCTGAAGGAATGA